>NW_012326992.1:0-1283 GCF_000151885.1 Dipodomys ordii
GGGGACGCAGTCAGCCCCAGGTGCTGACTCTCCATTCTCCCCGTCCAGCTTCGAAAAGAGAAGTCGTAAATCAACCGGAGGGAGCATTTCAGAAAAAGACAAATCAGCACAAGCAAGGTATCTGGTCAGGCAGAGTTCTATTTACGGGAATGGATTCAATCCACAGCATGGTTAAGCGTGGTCATCGTCAGTCTCACCCTCCCCCCTCCCCCCGCCCCCCCTCGCCTTCGGGCTTCCCTGGAGTCCTGCTCCTAATTATCTCTTTAATATCTCTTTATCTTCCAGCCCCTGCTCCCTGACCGGATGGTGATATCTGAAGCACTCAGCGGCAACCAGACAGCCAGAGGGGAACGCGAGCCATCCATGCAGGTGGCATAACCGTCCATCCTCACCCCCCCCCGCAGGCGATTACTCGACCACGACCACGACCTCCGACCCCCCCCCCCGGACCAAAATCCACAACCCTACCCTCGGAACAAAATAAAACAAATTTGCTTGAATCTCATGCTGCCTTTTGTTTGTAATTGACGCAATAGGCGAAGGGGAGGGATCTCATTTCTGGTGCCTGACGGGGGGGGAGGGGGGAGGGGGCGGGGGAATTGGAGAGGAGAGAAGAGGGGGCAGAGGGCATCTCAGTGTATCTGTGTGTGTGCCTGCGTGCATCTTTGAGGAAACTCAAAGATCGGACGCGACAGAGCATGTTTGTAGTCCAGCCGGACCAATTCACCACGTCTCTGTCTCTTGTCTCTCTGTTTCTGTTTCTCTATTTCTCTCTCTGTGTCTCTCTTTGTCTCTGTCTGTCTGTCTGTCTGTCTGTCTGTCTGTCTGTCTCTCTCTCTCTCTCTCTCTCTCGTTTGAATTCTCTCTCCCGCCCGCCTGCCCGCCCGCCCGCACTCCCTCCCTCCTTTTCCTCTCGACTTGCCAGTCAATCCTGGGGCTTGAGCTACTGTACTGGCGCTCCAACACACAACGGTCCCACTCCGAGCCTGCCTGCCTGCCTGCCTGCCTATGCATGGGCCCCATACACCAACGAGGCACATAATCATCCCCACCCCACCCCTTCTCTGAAAAGAAGGCAGTCTCTCTCGGGGCCAGCCAGCCTGGGCCGGTTTTCTCAGTCAGTCAGTGCGTGGTTTGTTTGTTCTTTTTTTTCCCCCATGCATTTCATGAGAGAAAACTGCAATCCACAAAACCACCACTAGATGGCGCGCGTTCGCCGTCGACAAGGTGGATGGGGCGGCGGGAGGGGCAAAACACGGGTCGGGTCAGTCACTCACTCAGTC
>NW_012326993.1:0-1283 GCF_000151885.1 Dipodomys ordii
GTTCCAAAACGCTCACGTCATTCTAGGAGCGTCCGTCTCTGTTTACATCGTACTCATGGCACTCCTTCCTTTCCCTGAGATAGGCCCCAAATTCTCGAGAATATACGCATCAGTACGCGAGTGCCTTCCCACGCTCGTGATACTCCAGCATTAACCCGGATTTGTCTCATCTATCTTCCTACCACGCTCAAGTAGAGTCATTAAATACATTAAGATTCTCTTCCAATACTCTTGACATCATTAGAATTATTAGAACTCCCCCCGCCCCCCCCTCCTTCGGGCTTCCCTGGAGTCCTGCTCCTAATTATCTCTTTAGTATCTCTTTATCTTCCAGCCCCTGCTTCCTGACCGGATGGTGATATCTGAAGCCCTCAGCGGCAACCAGACAGCCAGAGGGGAACGCGAGCCATCCATGCAGGTGGCGTAACCCTCCATCCTCACCCCCCCCGCAGGCGATTACTCGACCACGACCACGACCTCCGACCCCCCCCGCACCAAAATCCACAACCCTACCCTCGGAACAAAATAAAACAAATTTGCTTGAATCTCACGCTGCCTTTTGTTTGTAATTGACGCAATAGGCGAAGGGGAGGGATCTCATTTCTGGTGCCTGACGGGGGGCCGAGGGGGGAGGGGGCGGGGGAATTGGAGAGGAGAGAAGAGGGGGCAGAGGGCATCTCAGTGTATCTGTGTGTGTGCGTGCGTGCATCTTTGAGGAAACTCAAAGATCGGACGCGACAGAGCATGTATGTAGTCCAGCCGGACCAATTCACCACGTCTCTGTCTCTTGTCTCTCTGTTTCTGTTTCTCTATTTCTCTCTCTGTGTCTCTCTTTGTCTCTGTCTGTCTGTCTGTCTGTCTGTCTGTCTGTCTGTCTGTCTGTCTCTCTCTCTCGTTTGAATTCTCTCTCCCGCCCGCCCGTCCGCCCGCACTCCCTCCCTCCTTTTCCTCTCGACTTGCCAGTCAATCCTGGGGCTTGAGCTACTGTACTGGCGCTCCAACACACAACGGTCCCACTCCGAGCCTGCCTGCCTGCCTGCCTGCCTATGCATGGGCCCCATACTCCAACGAGGCACATCATCATCCCCACCCCACCCCTTCTCTGAAAAGAAGGCAGTCTCTCTCGGGGCCAGCCAGCCTGGGCCGGTTTTCTCAGTCAGTCAGTGCGTGGTTTGTTTGTTCTTTTTTTTCCCCCATGCATTTCATGAGAGAAAACTGCAATTCACAAAACCACCACTAGATGGCGCGCGTTCGCCGTCGACAAGGTGGATGGGGCGGCGGGT
>NW_012326994.1:0-1283 GCF_000151885.1 Dipodomys ordii
CAGAAGAAGCAGAAGCAGTAGCAATTGCAGCAGAAGGAAAAGCAGAAGAATGAGAAGGAGAAGGATAAACAGAAGCAGAAGCAGAAGGAGAAGCAGAAGAAGCAGAAAGGAGAAGCAGAAGAAGATGCAGAATGAATAGCAGAAGCAGTAGAAGATGCAGAAGGAGAAGCAGGAGAAGCAGAAGAAGCAGAAGCAGAAGGAGAAGTAGAAGTAGGAGAAGGAGAAGGAAGAGCCGCAGAAGCAATAGGAGAAGCAGAAGGAGATACAAAAAGAATAAGCAAAAGAAGCAGAAGCAGTGGGAGAAGCAGAAGAAGGAGAAGGAGAAGGAGCAGCAGAAGGAGATGCAGAAGCAGAAAGAGAAGCAGAATCAAGGAGAACAAGAGGGAGAAGCAGGAGAATCAGAAGAAGCAGAAGTAGAAGCAGAAAGAGGAGAAGAAGGAGAAGCAGAAGTAGAATCAGAAGAAACAGGAGAAGAAGAAGCAGAAGAAACAGAAGCAAAAGAAACAGAAGAAGGAGAAGAGCAGAAGCAGAAGCAGAAGGAGAAGCAGAAGCGAAGGAGAAGCAGAAAGAGAAGCAGGAGAAGCAGAAGAAGGAGGAGAAGCAGAAGCAGAAGAAACAGGAGAAGCCAAAGAAGCAGAAGCAGAATCAGAAGCAGAAGGAGAAGTAGAAGCAGAAGGAGAAGCAGAAGAAGGAGAAGGAGAAGCAGAAAGAGAAGCAGAAGGAGAAGCAGGAGAAGCAGAAGCAGGAGAAGCAGAAGCAGAAGAAACAGAAGAAGGAGAAGAAGCAGAAGAAGGAGGAGAAGCAGAAACAGAAGGAAAAGCAGAAAGAGAAGCAGGAGAAGCAGAAGAAGTAGCAGCAGGAGAAGCAGAAGCAGAAGAAGTTGAAGAAGCAGAAGCAGAACCTGAAGCAGAAGGAGAAGCAGGAGAAGCAGAAGAAGCAGAATCTGGAGAAGCAGAAGGAGAAGCAGAAGCAGAAAGAGAAGCAAAAGCAGAAGGAGAAGCAGAAGGAGAAGCAGAAGAAGCCGAGGCAGTAGCAGAAGAAGCAGAAGATGCAGAAGCAGAAGGAGAAGCGGAAGGAAAAGCAGAAGAACTAGAAGGAGAAGAAGGAGAAACAGAAGGAGAAGCAGAAAGAGAAGAAGAAGAAGAAGGAGCAGCAAGACAAGTAGGAGAAGCAGGAGAAGCAGAAGAAACAGAAGAAGCAGAAGCAGTAGCAGTTGCAGCAGAAGCAGAAGGAGAAGCAGAAGTAAAAACAGAAGAACGAGAAGGAGAAGGAAAAACAGAAGC
>NW_012326995.1:0-1283 GCF_000151885.1 Dipodomys ordii
GCAGGGGACAGAGAGGGGACACAGAGGGACACAGCGGGGGACACAGAGGGGTACACAGCGGGACACAGCCGGAAACACAGCGCGGACACAGCGGGACACACCGGGACACAGCGTCAATACAGCGGGGACAGAGAGGGTCACAGCAGGGACACAGCAGGACACAGCGGGACACAGCGGGGGACACAGCGGGACACAGCGGGGGACACAGCGGGACACAGCGGGGACACAGCGGGACACAGCAGGACACAGCGGGGGACACAGTGGAACACAGCGTGGGTCAAGCGAGGACACAGCAGGACACAGCGGGACACAGCGGCGACACAGCAGGGACACAGCAGGGACACAGCGGGGACACAGCGGGGGACACAGCGGGACACAACGAGGAACACAGCGAGGACACAGTGGGACCCAGCAGGACACAGCGTCGATACAGTGGGGACACAGCAGGACACAGCAGGGTACACAGCTGGGGACACAAAGGGACACAGCGGGGGACACAGCGAGGACAAGCGGGACACAGCAGGACACAGCGAGGACACTGCGGGAACATAGCGGGACACAGCGGGGTATACAGAGGGACACAGCGGGACACAGCTTGGGATACACGGAGGACACAGCTGGACACAGTGGGGGACACAGCGAGGACACAGCGGTACAGTGGGGTGCGGGATACAGCGGGGGACACAGCGGGAGACAGCGGGGGACACAGCGAGGACACAGCGGGACACAGTTGAGACACAGAGGGGACTCAGTGGGGGACACAGCGTGGGATAAAGCAGGACACCACGGGACAGTGTGACACAGCGGGACACAGCGGGGACACTGCGGGGACACAGCGGTACAAAGCGGGGGACACAGCGGGGACTCAGCGGGGGACAAAGCGGGACACCACGGAACACAGCGGGTCACAGCGGGAAACAGCGGTGACCCTGCGGGGACACAGCGGGACCCAGTGGGGGACACAGCGAGACACAGCGGTGGACACAGGGGGACACAGCGGGACACAGCAGTGACAGAGCGGGACACAGCGGGACACAGCGGGGACACTGCGGGAACATAGCGGGACACAGCTGGGAACACAGCGGGTCACAGCGGGACACAGCGGGAACACAGCTGGACACAGCGGGGTACACAGTGAGACACAGGGGGCACACAGTGGGGACACAGCGGGGGACACAGCGGGACACAGCGGGTCACAGCGGGGGACACAGCGGGGGACACAGCGGGGGACAGCAGAGGACAGAGAGGGCACACAGCGGACACAGCAGGGTACACAGAGGGAC
>NW_012326996.1:0-1283 GCF_000151885.1 Dipodomys ordii
TCAGCGGGACACAGTGCGACACAGTGGGGTACACAGCGGGACACAGTGAGTACACAGCAGGACACAGCCAGACACAGCAGGACACAGAGGGGAACACAGTGGCGGACACAGCGGGACAGAGCGGGACTCAGCGGGGTACACAGTGGGACACATCGGGGATACAGCAGGGACACAGCGGGACACAGCGGGGTACAGAGCAGGATATAGCGGGGGACACAGCGGGGACACAGCCGGACAGAGCGGGGAACACAGCGGGATATAGCAGGGGACACAACGAGGACAAAGCGGGACACAGAGGGACACAGCAGGGGACACAGCAAGGCCACAGTGGGACACAGCGGGACACAGTGGGGGACACATCAGGGGACACAGCGGGACACAGGGGGACACAGCGGGACACAGCGGGGGACACAGCGGGACACAAAGGGGACCCAGCGTTACACAGCGGGGACACAGCGGGACACAGCGGGGACACAGCAGGGGACACAGCAGGACACAGACTGGGATGGAGCGGGACACAGCGTGGACACAGCGGGACACAGCGAGACAGCAGTGACAAAGCGGCGACACAGCGGGACACAGCAGGACAGCGCGGGGGTCACAGTGGGAAACAGCGGAGACACAGGGGGACACAGGGCTCGACACAGAGGGACACAGCGGGACACAGCGGGACAGAGCGGGGACACAGCGGGTACACAGCGAGGACACAGTGGGACACAGCGGGGAACACAGTGGGGGACACAGCGGGGGACACAGCAGGATACAGAAGGACACAGTGAGGACACAGCGGGACACAGGAGGACACAGCGGGGACACAGCGGGGAAACAGCGGGGGACACAGTGGGACACTGCGGGGACACAGAGGGGCTTAGCGGTTAAACAGTGAGGGCACGCCAGAAACACAGCGGGACACAGCGGGGACACAGCGGGGACCCAGCGGGACCCAGCGGGACCCAGCGGAGAGCCAGCGGAGACACAGCGGGACACAGCGGGGGACACAGCAGGGGACACAGTGGGACAAAGCGGGGGACACAGCGGGACACAGCGGGACACAGCGGGACACAGCGGGGACAAATCGGGGGACAAAGCGGGGACACAGCGGGACACAGCGGAACAAAACGGGACACAGCTGGACACAGCAGGGACACAGCAGGGGACACAGTGGGGGACAGCGGGGACAGAGCTGGACACAGCAGGACACAGCGGGAAACAGCGGGGACAAGCGAGGACACAGCGGGACACAGCAAACTCAGAGGGGACATAGCGGGGGACAGCAGGGAGAC
>NW_012326997.1:0-1283 GCF_000151885.1 Dipodomys ordii
TCTTCTGTTTCTGCTTCTCATCTCTGCTTCTCCTTCTGCTTCTCCTTCTGCTGCTCCTTCTGCTTCTCGTTCTTCTTCTGATTCTCCTCTGCTCTTCCTACTCCTAATCCTTCTCTTTCTCCTTCTCCTTCTTCTTCTTCTGCTTCTCGTTCTGCTTCTGCTACTGCTTCTTCTGCTTGTTCTGTTTCTTCTGCTTCAGGTCCTACTTCTGCTTCTTCAGCTTCTTCTGTTTCTTGTGCTTCTGCTTCTCCTGCTACTGCTTCTTCTCCTTCTCTTTCTGCTTCTCCTTCTGCTTCTGCTTCTCCTTCTGCTCCTTCTCCTTCTTCTGTTTCTTCTTCTTCTTCTGCTTTTCCAGCTTCTGCTTCTTCTGCTTCTCCTTCCTTTCCTCTGCTTCTGCTTCTCCTTCTCCTTCTTCTGCTTCTCTTTCTGCTTCTGCTTCTTCTGATTCTCCAACTAATCCTTCTTCTTCTCCTTTTCTTTCTGCTTCTCTTTCTGCTTCTCCATCTCCTTCTGCTTCACCTTCTGCTGCTCCTTCTCCTTCTTCTGTTTCTCCCTCTGCTTCTGCTTCTGCTTCTTATGCTTCTTCTTGTTCTTCTGCTTCTGCTTCTCCTGCTTCTGCTTCTTATGCTTCTACTGCTTCTTCTTCTGCTTCTGCTTCTTCTGCTTATACTTCTCTTTCTGCTTCTGTTTCTCCTGCTTGTTTTTCTGCTTCTTCTGCTGCTTCTCATTCTGCTGCTTCTTCTACTTCTCCTTCTGCTTCTCTTTTTGCTTCTCTTTCTGCTTCTGCTTCTTCTGTTTCTCCTGCCTGAATTCCTGGTTCTACTTGTTCTGCTGCTTCTCCTTCTGCTTCTGCTTCTACTTCTGCTTCTGTTTCTGCTTCTTCTGCTTCTTCTCTTTCGGCTTCTCCTGCTTCTGCTTCTTGTGCTTCTCCTGCTTCTCTTTCTCCTTCTCATTCCGCTTCGGCTTCTCATTCTGCTTCTCCTCCTTCTGCTTCTCCTTCAGCTTCTGCTTCTTCTGCTTCTCCTGCTTCTCCTTCTGCATCTCCTTCTGCTTGTGCTTGTCCTTATGCTTCTTCTTCTGCTTCTTCTTCTCCTTCTCCTTCTTTTCTTTCTCCTTTTGCTTCTGCTTCTTCTGCTTTTCCTACATCTCCTTCTGCTTCTGCTTCTTCTGCTTCTCCTGCTTCTCCTTCTGCATCTTCTTCTGCTTCTGCTTCTCCTTCTCCTTCTTCTGCGTATCCTTCTGATTCTCCTTCTGCTTCTTCATCTTCTGCTTTACCTGCTTGA
>NW_012326998.1:0-1283 GCF_000151885.1 Dipodomys ordii
TTCTGTTTTCCTGCTTCTTCTGCTTCTCTTTCTGCTTCTCATTCTGCTCTGCTTCTCCTTCTGCTTCTCCTATTGCTTCTGCTGCTTTTCCTTCTCCTTCTCCTACTTCTACTTCTTCTTCTGCATCTGCTTCTTCTGCTTCTCCAGCTTCTCCTTCTGCTTCTTCTTCTGCTTCTTCTTCTCCTTCTGCTGCTTCTTCTCCTTCTGCTTCTCCTTCTGCTTCTTCTGCTTCTCCTTCTGATTCTCCTTCTGCTTCTGCTTCTGTTTTTCCTTCTCCTCCTCGTTCTTCTGCTTTTCCTTCTGCTTCTGCTGCAACTGCTACTGCTTCTGATTCTTATGTTTCTTCTGCTTCTCCTGCTGCTTTTGATTCTCTTTCCGCTTCTGCTTTTCCTTCAGCTTCTCATTCTGCTTCTCCAGATTCTGCTTTTTCTGCTTCTCCTGCTTCTCATTCTGCTTCAGGGTCTGCTTCTGCTTCTTCGGCTTCTTCTGCTTCTGCTTCTCCTGCTGCTGCTTCTTCTGCTTCTCCTGCTTCTCCTTCTGCTTTTCCTCCTTCTTCTGTTTCTTCTGCTTCTGCTTCTCCTGCTTCTGCTTCTCCTGCTTCTCGTTCTGCTTCTCTTTCTGCTTCTCTTTCTAATTCTCCTTCTCCTTCTTCTGCTTCTCCTTCTGCTTCTGCTTCTCCTTCTGGTTCTGTTTAATTACTCCTTCTGCTTCTCATTCTGCTTCTGCGTCTTCTGTTTCTTCTGCTTCTCCTGCTTCTGCTTCTCCTGCTTCTTCTACTTCTCGTGCTGCTTTTCCTTCTGCGTCTCTTTCTGCTTCTGCTTATCCTTTTGCTTCTCCTACTCCTAATCCTTCTCTCTCGCCTTCTCCGACTTCTTCTTCTTCTGCTTCTCTTGCTGCTTCTGCTTCTGCTTATTCTACTATTACTGTTTCTTCTGCTTCTGCTTCAGATAGTGCTTCTTCTGTTTCTCCTTCTGCTTCAGAGTCTGCTTCTGCTTCTTCGGCTTCTCCGGTTTCTTCTGCTTCTGCTTCTCCTGCTTCTTCTGCTTCTCCTGCTTCTCTTTCTGCTTCTCCTTCTGCTTCTGCTTCTCCTTCTGCTTCTGCTCTTCTCCTTCTTCTGTTTCTTTTGCTTCTGTTTCTTCTGCTTCTTCTTCTGTTTCTTCTGATTCTACTTCTGCTTCTCCTTCTTCTCCTCTTTCTGCTTCTACTTCTGCTTCTTCTGATTCTCCTGCTTCTCCTTCTTGTTCTCCTTCTGTTTCTGCTTCTCTTTCTGCTTCTGCTTCTCC
>NW_012326999.1:0-1283 GCF_000151885.1 Dipodomys ordii
GAAGCAGAAGGAGAATCAGAAGGAGAAGCAGGAGAAGCAGAAGGAGAAACAGAAGCAGAAGAAACAGCAGAAAGAGAAGCAGAAGCAGAAGAAGATGCAGAAGGAGAAGCAGGAGAAGCAGAAGAAGCAGAAGCAGAAGGAGAAGTAGAAGAAGGAGGAGAAGGAAGAGCCGCAGAAGCAATAGGATAAGCAGAAAGAGAAGCAGAAGCAGAATGAGAAGCAGAAAGAGAAGCAGTAGAAGCAGAAGAAGCAGGAAAAGCAGAAGCAGAAGAAAGAGAAGAAGACGAAGAAGAAGAAGAAGAAGCATAAGGAGAAGCATAAGGAGAAGCATAAGGAGAAGTATAAGGAGAAGCAGTAGAAGCAGAAGAAGCAGAAGCAGGAGAAGCAGAAGCAGAAGAAAAAGAATAAGCAAAAGAAGCAGAAGAAGAAGCAGTGGGAGAAGCAGAAGAAGGAGAAGGAGAAGGAGCAGCAGAAGGAGAAGCAGAAGCAGAAAGAGAAGCAGAAACCGTAGGAGAACAAGAAGGAGAAGCAGGAGAATCAGAAGAAGCAGAAAGAGAAGGAGAAGAAGGAGAAGCAGAAGTAGAATCAGAAGAAACAGAAGAAGAAGTAGCAGAAGAAACAGAAGCAAAAGAAACAGAAGAAGGAGAAGAGCAGAAGCAGAACCAGAAGAAGCAGGAGAAGCAGAAGCAGAAGAAACAGGAGAAGCCGAAGAAGCAGAAGCAGAATGAGAAGCAGAAGCAGAAGAAACAGGAGAAGGAGAAACAGAAGAAGCACAATCTGAAGCAGGAGAAACAGAAGAAGCACAATCTGAAGCAGAAGCAGAACAAACAGAAATAGTAGAATAAGCAGAAGCAGAAGCAGCAGGAGAAGCAGAAGAAGAAGACTTCGAAGGCGAAAGAGAAGGATTAGAAGTAGGAGAAGAAAAAGGATAAGCAAAAGCAGAAAGAGACGCAGAAGGAGAAGCAGCAAGAGAAGTAGGAGAAGCTGGAGAAGCAGTAGCAGAAGAAACAGAAGACGCAGAAGCAGATTGAGAAGCAGAAGGAGAAATTGAAGCGGAAGCAGAATCAGAAGGAGAAGAAGAAGCAGAAGGAGAAGCAGAAGAAGGAGAAAGAGAAGCAGAAAGAGAAGCAGAAAGGGAAGCAGAACGAGAAGCAGGAGAAGCAGAAGCAGGAGAAGCAGAAGCAGAAGAAACAGAAGAAGGAGAAGAAGCAGAAGCAGAAGGAGAAGCAGAAACAGAAGGAAAACAGAAAGAGAAGCAGGAGAAGCAGAAGAAGCAGGAATGA
>NW_012327000.1:0-1283 GCF_000151885.1 Dipodomys ordii
GCTTCAATTTCTCCTTCTGCTTCTCATTCTGCTTCTGCGTCTTCTGTTTCTTCTGCTTCTCCTGCTTCTGCTTCTCCTGCTTCTCCTACTTCTCGTGCTGCTTTTCCTTCTGCGTCTCTTTCTGCTTCTGCTTATCCTTTTGCATCTCCTACTCCTAATCCTTCTCTCTTGCCTTCTCCGACTTCTTCTTCTTCTGCTTCTCTTGCTGCTTCTGCTTCTGCTTATTCTACTATTACTATTTCTTCTGCTTCTGCTTCAGATTGTGCTTCTTCTGTTTCTCCTTCTGCTTCAGATTCTGCTTCTGCTTCTTCGGCTTCTCCTGTTTCTTCTGCTTCTCCTGCTTCTTCTGCTTCTCCTGATTCTCTTTCTGCTTCTCCTTCTACTTCAGCTTCTCCTTCTGCTTCTGCTCCTGCTCTTCTACTTCTTCTGTTTCTTTTGCTTCTGTTTCTTCTGATTCTACTTCTGCTTCTCCTTCTTCTCCTCTTTCTGCTTCTACTTCTGCTTCTTCTGATTCTCCTTCTTCTCCTTCGTGTTATCCTTCTGTTTCTGCTTCTCTTTCTGCTTCTGCTTCTCCTTCTGCTGCTCCTTCTCCTTCTCCTTCTTCTGCTTCTCCCACTGCTTCTGCTTCTGCTTCTTTTGCTTATTCTTTTTCTTCTGCTTCTGCTTCTCCTGCTTCTGCTTCTTCTTCTTCTTCTTCTTCTTCTTCTTCTTCTTCTTCTTCTTCTTCTTCTTCTTCTTCTTCTTCTTCTTCTTCTTCTTCTTCTTCTTCTTGTTCTTCTTCTTCTTCTTCTTCTTCTTGTTCTTATTCTTCGTCTTCTTCTTCTCTTTCTTCTGCTTATGCTTTTCCTGCTTCGTCTGCTTCTACTGCTTCTCTTTCTGCTTCTCATTCTGCTTCTCCTTCTCCTTCTGCTTCTCCTATTGATTCTGCTGCCCTTCCTTCTCCTTCTCCTTCTCCTACTTCTGCTTCTCTTTCTGCTTCTGCTTCTTCTGCTTCTCCTGCTTCTCCTTCTGCATCTTCTTCTGCTTCTGCTTCTTCTTCTGCTTCTTCTTCTGCTTCTGCATCTCCTTCTACTGCTTCTCCTTCTGCTGCTCCTTGTCCTTCTTCTGCTTCTCCCTCTGATTCTGCTTCTTCTGCTTATCCATTTCTTCTGCTTCTGCTTCTCCTGCTTCTGCTTCTTCTGCTTCTACTTCTTCTCCTTATGCTTCTCCTTCTCCTTCTCATCTCTTCTTCTTCAACTTCTCTCTTCTTCTTCTTCTTCTTCTTCTTCTCCTCCTTCTACTTC
>NW_012327001.1:0-1283 GCF_000151885.1 Dipodomys ordii
CGAGCGACTCCTCCCCCTCCCCCTCCCCCTCCGCAACACGTCGGCTGGCGGTCGAAACCCCGCCCTCCCCCCTCCCCGTCGTCATGGCTACGACAGAGGAAAAGCAAATGATGATAATAATGAATCATAACAACCTATATGTATGTGTATGTCAGAACTCTCACTCCCCACTGCCGGGTAGGTGAGGACTGACTGACTGAGTGAGTGACTGACCCGACCCGTGTTTTGCCCCTCCCGCCGCCCCATCCACCTTGTCGACGGCGAACGCGCGCCATCTAGTGGTGGTTTTGTGAATTGCAGTTTTCTCTCATGAAATGCATGGGGAAAAAAAAGAACAAACAAACCACGCACTGACTGACTGAGAAAACCGGCCCAGGCTGGCTGGCCCCGAGAGAGACTGCCTTCTTTTCAGAGAAGGGTTGGGGTGGGGATGATGATGTGCCTCGTTGGAGTATGGGGCCCATGCATAGGCAGGCAGGCAGGCAGGCAGGCTCGGAGTGGGACCGTTGTGTGTTGGAGCGCCAGTACAGTAGCTCAAGCCCCAGGATTGACTGGCAAGTCGAGAGGAAAAGGAGGGAGGGAGTGCGGGCGGGCGGGCGGGCGGGAGAGAGAATTCAAACGAGAGAGAGAGAGAGAGACAGACAGACAGACAGACAGACAGACAGACAGACAGACAGAGACAAAGAGAGACACAGAGAGAGAAATAGAGAAACAGAAACAGAGAGACAAGAGACAGAGACGAGGTGAATTGGTCCGGTTGGACTACATACATGCTCTGTCGCGTCCGATCTTTGAGTTTCCTCAAAGATGCACGCACGCACACACACAGATACACGGAGATGCCCTTTGCCCCCTCTTCTCTCCTCTCCAATTCCCCCGCCCCCTCTCCCCTCCCCCCCCCGTCAGGCACCAGAAATGAGATCCCTCCCCTTCGCCTATTGCGTCAATTACAAACAAAAGGCAGCGTGAGATTCAAGCAAATTTGTTTTATTTTGTTCCGAGGGTAGGGTTGTGGATTTTGGTGAGGGGGGGGGTCGGAGGTCGTGGTCGTGGTTGAGTAATCGCCTGCGGGGGGGGTGAGGATGGACGGTTACGCCACCTGCATGGATGGCTCGCATTCCCCTCGGGCTGTCTGGTTGCCGCTGAGTGCTTCAGATATCACCATCCGGTCAGGAAGCAGGGGCTGGAAGATAAAGAGATATTAAAGAGATAATTAGGAGCAGGACTCCAGGGAAGCCCGAAGGCGGGGGGGGCGGGGGGAGGGGGGAGGGAGAGAATGGTGA
>NW_012327002.1:0-1283 GCF_000151885.1 Dipodomys ordii
CAGACTACATAAGTCTGGCAGAGTCGGTGTTCCTGCATAATCATGATCTCTGAGTGAGCTGATGGTAGCTGGACAAATTGGAGCATCAGATCAAGGTTCTTTTTCTCCATATCCAGCATACATGTGAACCGGATCAAGTCTGTGCATTCTGTTCAGTTCCCGTTTATCCAAAACGCGAAGGTGATTTAAGAACCCCGCCCCCCCCTCACCTTCGGGCTTCCCTGAAGGCCTGCTCCTAATTATCTCTTTAATATCTCTTTATCTTCCAGCCCCTGCTTCCTGACCGGATGGTGATATCTGAAGCACTCAGCGGCAACCAGACAGCCAGAGGGGAACGCGAGCCATCCATGCAGGTGGCGTAACCGTCCATCCTCACCCCCCCCACTCCCGCAGGCGATTACTCGACCACGACCACGACCTCCGACCCCCCCCCGCACCAAAATCCACAACCCTACCCTCAGAACAAAATAAAACAAATTTGCTTGAATCTCACGCTGCCTTTTGTTTGTAAATGACGCAATAGGCGAAGGGGAGGGATCTCATTTCTGGTGCCTGAGGGGGGGGAGGGGGGAGGGAGCGGGGGAATTGGAGAGGAGAGAAGAGGGGGCAGAGCCCATCTCAGTGTATCTGTGTGTGTGCGTGTGCGCATCTTTGAGGAAACTCAAAGATCGGACGCGACAGAGCATGTATGTAGTCAAGCCGGACCAATTCACCACGTCTCTGTCTCTTGTCTCTCTGTTTCTGTTTCTCTATTTCTCTCTCTGTGTCTCTCTTTGTCTCTGTCTGTCTGTCTGTCTGTCTGTCTGTCTGTCTCTCTCTCTCTCTCTCTCTCTCTCTCTCGTTTGAATTCTCTCTCCCGCCCGCCCGCCCGCCCGCACTCCCTCCCTCCTTTTCCTCTCGACTTGCCAGTCAATCCTGGGGCTTGAGCTACTGTACTGGCGCTCCAACACACAACGGTCCCACTCCGAGCCTGCCTGCCTGCCTGCCTGCCTGCCTATGCATGGGCCCCATACTCCAACGAGGCACATCATCATCCCCACCCCACCCCTTCTCTGAAAAGAAGGCAGTCTCTCTCGGGGCCAGCCAGCCTGGGCCGGTTTTCTCAGTCAGTCAGTGCGTGGTTTGTTTGTTCTTTTTTTTCCCCCCATGCATTTCATGAGAGAAAACTGCAATTCACAAAACCACCACTAGATGGCGCGCGTTCGCCGTCGACAAGGTGGATGGGGCGGCGGGAGGGGCAAAACACGGGTCGGGTCAGTCACTCACTCAGTCAGTCCTCACCT
>NW_012327003.1:0-1283 GCF_000151885.1 Dipodomys ordii
TTGGAAGGTGTGCAGTTAGTGGCAACGCAAATGGACATTTGTTAAGTCAGTCAGTCGTCTCTTCAAGCTATACACTAGGGAATTTCTTCTTAATGGTTCCCCCTCCGCAACACGTCGATAAATGTGAGAAACACCGCCCTCCCCCCTCCCCGTCGTCATGGCTACGACAGAGGAAAAGCAAATGATGATAATAATGAATCATAACGACCTATATGTATGTGTATGTCAGAACTCTCACTCCCCACTGCCGGGTAGGTGAGGACTGACTGACTGAGTGAGTGACTGACCCGACCCGTGTTTTGCCCCTCCCGCCGCCCCATCCACCTTGTCGACGGCGAACGCGCGCCATCTAGTGGTGGTTTTGTGAATTGCAGTTTTCTCTCATGAAATGCATGGGGGAAAAAAAAGAACAAACAAACCACGCACTGACTGACTGAGAAAACCGGCCCAGGCTGGCTGGCCCCGAGAGAGACTGCCTTCTTTTCAGAGAAGGGGTGGGGTGGGGATGATGATGTGCCTCGTTGGAGTATGGGGCCCATGCATAGGCAGGCAGGCAGGCAGGCAGGCTCGGAGTGGGACCGTTGTGTGTTGGAGCGCCAGTACAGTAGCTGAAGCCCCAGGATTGTCTGGCAAGTCGAGAGGAAAAGGAGGGAGGGAGTGCGGGCGGGCGGGCGGGCGGGAGAGAGAATTCAAACGAGAGAGAGAGAGAGAGAGAGACAGACAGACAGACAGACAGACAGACAGAGACAAAGAGAGACACAGAGAGAGAAATAGAGAAACAGAAACAGAGAGACAAGAGACAGAGACGTGGTGAATTGGTCCGGCTGGACTACATACATGCTCTGTCGCGTCCGATCTTTGAGTTTCCTCAAAGATGCACGCACGCACACACACAGATACACTGAGATGCCCTCTGCCCCCTCTTCTCTCCTCTCCAATTCCCCCGCCCCCTCCCCCCTCCCCCCCCGTCAGGCACCAGAAATGAGATCCCTCCCCTTCGCCTATTGCGTCAATTACAAACAAAAGGCAGCATGAGATTCAAGCAAATTTGTTTTATTTTGTTCCGAGGGTAGGGTTGTGGATTTTGGTGCGGGGGGGGGGGTCGTAGGTCGTGGTCGTGGTCGAGTAATCGCCTGCGGGGGGGGGTGAGGATGGACGTTTACGCCACCTGCATGGATGGCTCGCGATCCCCACTGGCTGTCTGGTTGCCGCTGAGTGCTTCAGATATCACCATCCGGTCAGGAAGCACGGGCTGGAAGATAAAGAGATATAAAGAGATATGA
>NW_012327004.1:0-1283 GCF_000151885.1 Dipodomys ordii
CAGCAGTACACAGCGGGGGACACAGGGGAACACAGCGGGGAACATTGCGGGGACACAGTGGGGGACACAGCGGGACACAGTGGAGACACAGCAGGGGACACAGCCGGGGACACAGCTGGACACAGCGGGACACAGCGGGGAAACATCGGAGACACAGCGGGACACAGCGGGGGACAGCGGGGACAAAGCAGGACACAGCGGGACACCGCGGGGGCCCAGCGGGGGACACAGCCAGACACAGCGGGGATACAGCGGGACACAGAGGGGACACAGCGGTGGACACAGCGGGGGACACAGCGGGGGACACAGCGGGGACACAGCCGGACTCAGTGGGACATAGGGGGACACAGCGGGGACACAGCGGGACACAGTGCAGACAAAAGGGACACAGCAGGGGACACATCGGGGGACATAGCGGGACACAGCGGGGGACAAGCCAGGACACAGTGGGACAAAGCGGGACCAAGCAGGGACACAGTTGGGACACAGCGGGGAACACAGTGGGGGACACAGCGGGACAAAACGGGGGACACAGCGGAGGATACAGTGGAGACACAGTGAGGACACAGTGGGACAGAGCGGGAAACAGCAGAGACAGAGCTGGACACAACGGGGTACACAGCGGGACACTGTGGGAACACAGCGAGGACACAGCGGGACACAGTGGGACACAGCGGGACACGGCAGGACACAGTGGGACACAGCGGGGGACACAGCAGGACATAAAGGGTCACAGCGGGGAACAAAGCGGGACACAGCAGGGACACAGCGGAGACACAGCGGGGGACACAGCGGGGGAAACAGCTGGACACAGCGGGACACAGCAGGGACTCAGAGGGACACAGCGGGGACACAGCAGTGACACAGTGGGACACAACGGGGACACAGCGGGACACAGCAGGGCCACAGCGGGGGACACAGCGGGGAACACATTGGGACATAGCGGTACACAGCGGGGGACAGCGGGGACACAGTGGGACACAGCGGGGGACACAGAGGGAATACAGCGGACATACAGCGGGGACACAGATGGGACACAGCGGGAACATAGCGGGACACAGCGTGGACACAGCGGGTGACACAGCGGGACACAGCGGGACACAGAGGGACACAGAAGGGACACAACGGGACACAGGGGGGACACAGCGGGGACACAGCGGGACACAGTGGGTCACAGCGGGGGACACAGCAAGTTACAGAGGGGACACACCGGGGGACAACGGGGACATAGCAGGACACAGCGGGGGACAAAGCGGGACATAGCGGGGACACAGCGGGACACA
>NW_012327005.1:0-1283 GCF_000151885.1 Dipodomys ordii
TTGCTTCTCTTTCTGCTTCTGCTTCTCCTTCTGCTTCTCCAGATTCTGCTTCTTCTGCTTCTCCTTCTGCTTCAGGTTCTGCTTCTGCTTCTTCGACTACTTCTGCTTCTGCTTCTCCTGCTGCTACTTCTTCTGCTTCTCCTGCTTCTCTTTCTGCTTTTCCTTCTGTTTCTGCTTCTCCTTCTGCTTCTGCTTCTTCTCCTTCTTCTGTTTCTTCTGCTTCTCCTTCTGCTTCTACTTCTCCTTCTGCTTCTGATTCTGCTTCTGCTTCTTTGGCTTCTCCTGTTTCTTCTGCTTCTGCTTCTCCTCCTTCTTCTGCTTCTCCTGCTTCTCTTTCTGCTTCTCCTTCGCTTCTGCTTCTCCTTCTGCTTCTGCTTCTGCTCTTCTCCTTCTTCTGTTTCTTTTGCTTCTGTTTCTTCTGCTTCTTCTTCTCCTGTTTCTTCTGATTCTACTTCTGCTTCTCCTTCTTCTCCTCTTTCTGCTTCTACTTCTGCTTCTTCTGATTCTCCTGCTTCTCCTTCTTATTCTCCTTCTGTTTCTGCTTCTCTTTCTGCTTCTGCTTCTCCTTCTGCTGCTCCTTCTCCTTCTCCTACTTCTGCTTCTCCCACTGCTTCTGCTTCTTTTGCTTATTCTTTTTCTTCTGCTTCTGCTTCTCCTGCTTCTGCTTCTTCTCCTTATGCTTCCCCTTATGCTGCTGCTTCTTCTTCTTCTTCCTCTTCTTCTCCTTCTTTTTCGTCTTCTTCTTCTTCCTTTCTTTCTTCTGCTTCTGCTTTTCCTGCTTCTTCTGCTTCTACTGTTTCTCTTTCTGCTTCTCATTCTGCTTCTGCTTCTCCTTCTGTTTCTCCTATTGCTTCTGCTGCACTTCCTTCTCCTTCTCCTTCTCCTACTTCTGCTTCTCCTTCTGCTTCTGCTTCTTCTGCTTCTCCTGCTTCTCGTTCTGCATCTTTTTCTGCTTCTGCTTCTCCTTCTGCTGCTGCTTCTGCTTCTGCTACTCCTTCTTCTGATTCTCTTTCTGATTCTCCTTCTACTTCTCTTTCTGCTGTTCCTTCTCCTTCTTCTGCTTCTCCCTCTGATTCTTCTTCTATGCTTATTTTTTTCTACTGCTTCTGCTTCTCCTGCTTCTGCTTCTTCTGCTTCTACTTCTTCTCCTTATGCTTCTCCTTCTCCTTCTCCTTCTTCTTCTTCTTCTTCTTCTTCTTCTTCTTCTTCTTCTTCTTCTTCTTCTTCTTCTTCTTCTTCTTCCTCTTCTTCCTCTTCTTCTTCTTCTTCTTCTTCTTCTTCTT
>NW_012327006.1:0-1283 GCF_000151885.1 Dipodomys ordii
TTCGAAAACCAGAAGTAGTGCTGTGGGCTCAAGTGGTAGAATGTTAGCCTTGAGCGGAAGAACTCAGGGACATTGCCCCAGGTCCAGAATTCAAGCCCCCATGACCAATAGGAAAAAAGAAAAGAAAAGGAAGAAAAGAAGAGAAAGAAAAAGATGAAAAAGAAAAGAAAGGAAAGGAAAGAAAAAGAAAGGAAAGGAAAGGAAAGAAAGGATAGGAAAGGAAAAGAGAGAAAGAAAAGAAAACTGGAGCTCAGGAATTTATACACACACACACACACACACACACACACACACATACATACATACGTATGTAGAGAGAGATGCTGAGGATCAAGCCCAAATTCTTGTGTGTGGTAGGTATTCTACACTTGAGCTATACTCCTAGCCCTAGGAATAATTCTACTCCATGTGTGCCCATGTCACATAAGTATTGAGAGGCAAGGTCAAAACACAACCCCAGGTTTGCGATTCTTCGAGTCTATGCCTTACCTCCTCCATACGCAATCAGTAGGCTGGCGGTCGAAACCCCGCCCTCCCCCCTCTCCGTCGTCATGGCTACGACAGAGGAAAAGCAAATGATGATAATAATGAATCATAACAACCTATATGTATGTGTATGTCAGAACTCTCACTCCCGACTGCCGGGTAGGTGAGGACTGACTGACTGAGTGAGTGACTGACCCGACCCGTGTTTTGCCCCTCCCGCCGCCCCATCCACCTTGTCGACGGCGAACGCGCGCCATCTAGTGGTGGTTTTGTGAATTGCAGTTTTCTCTCATGAAATGCATGGGGGAAAAAAAAGAACAAACAAACCACGCACTGACTGACTGAGAAAACCGGCCAGGCTGGCTGGCCCCGAGAGAGACTGCCTTCTTTTCAGAGAAGGGGTGGGGTGGGGATGATGATGTGCCTCGTTGGAGTATGGGGCCCATGCATAGGCAGGCAGGCAGGCAGGCAGGCTCGGAGTGGGACCGTTGTGTGTTGGAGCGCCAGTACAGTAGCTCAAGCCCCAGGATTGACTGGCAAGTCGAGAGGAAAAGGAGGGAGGGAGTGCGGGCGGGCGGGCGGGCTGGAGAGAGAATTCAAACGAGAGAGAGAGAGACAGACAGACAGACAGACAGACAGAGACAAAGAGAGACACAGAGAGAGAAATAGAGAAACAGAAACAGAGAGACAAGAGACAGAGACGTGGTGAATTGGTCCGGCTGGACTACATACATGCTCTGTCGCGTCCGATCTTTGAGTTTCCTCAAAGATGCACGCACGCACACACACAGATACAC
>NW_012327007.1:0-1283 GCF_000151885.1 Dipodomys ordii
GCGGGAGAAGCAGAAGAAGAAGAAGAAACAGAAGAAGGAGAAGGAGCAGAAGGAGAAGCAGAAGCAGAAGGAGAAGCAGAAAGAGAAGCAGAAGAAGCAGAAGAAGCAGTAGCAGGAGAAGCAGAAGCAGAAGAAACAGAAGAAGCCGAAGAATCAGGAGAACCTGAAGCAGAAGGAGAAGCAGAAGCAGAAGCAGAAGCAGAAGGAGAAGCAGAAGAAGGAGAAGGAGAAGGAGTAGCAGAAGGATAAGAATAAAGAGAAACAGAAGGAGAAGCAGGAGAAGCATAAGCAGAAGAAATAGAAGAAGGAGAAGAAGCAGAAGCAGAAAGAGAAGCAGAAACACAAGGAGAAGCAGAAATTGAAGCAGAAGAAGCCGAAGAAGCAGAAGCACAACCTGAAGCGGAAGGAGAAGCAGAAGAAGCAGAATCTGGAGAAGAAGAAGGAGAACCAGAAGGAGAAGCAGAAGCAGAAATAGAAGCAAAAGCAGAAGGAGAAACAGAAGAAACAGAAGAAGCAGAAGCAGTAGCAGAAGAAGCTGAAGATGCAGAAGCAGAAAGAGAAGCAGAAGGAATAGCAGAAGAACGAGAAGGAGAAGGAGAAACAGAACGAGAAGAAGAAGCAGAAGCAGAAGGAGAATGAGGAAAGGCAAAAGAAGCAGAATCAGACGGAGAAGCAGGAAAAGCAGAAGAAGCAGAAGCAAAAGGAGAAGCAAAAGAAGGAGAAGGAGAAGCAGAGGCAGAAGAAGAAGCATAAGGTCAAGCACAAGCAGAAGGAGATGCAGAAGGAGAAGCAGGAGAAGCAGAAGAAGCAGAAGATGAAGGAGAAGCAGAAGTAGGAGAAGGAGAAGGAGGAGAAGCAGAAGCAGAAGGAGAAGCCGAAGCGGAATGAGAAGCAGAAAGAGAAGCAGGAGAAGCACAAGAATCAGAAGCAGGAGAAGCCGAAAGAGAAGAAGCAGAAGAAGCAGAATCAGAAGCAGAAGTAGAAGCAGAAGCAGAAGGAGAAGCAGCAGAAGAAGTAGAACCAGAAATTCAGGCAGGAGAAACAGAAGAAGCAGAAGCAGAAGCAGAAGGAGAAGCAAAAAGAGAAGCAGTAGGAGAAGTAGAAGAAGCAGCAGAAGGAGAAGCAGCAGAAGAAGCAGAAAAACAAGCAGGAGAAGCAGAAGCAGAAGGAGAAGTAGAAGCAGAAGAAACAGAAGCAGAAGAAGAAGCAGTAGAAGCACAAGAAGCAGAAGCAGGAGAAGCAGAAGCAGAAGATAAAGAAGAACCATAAGAAGTACAAGCAGA
>NW_012327008.1:0-1283 GCF_000151885.1 Dipodomys ordii
TGTGTCCCCGCTGTGACCCGATGTGTCCCTGCTGTGTCCCACGCTGTGTCCCGCTGTGTCCCGCTGTGTCCCCGGCTGTGTCCCCCGCTGTGTCCTGCTCTTTCCCGCTGTGTCCCGCTGTGTCCTCGCTGGGTCACCCGCTGTGTCCCTCTGTGTCCCCATGTGTCACCCTGTGTCCTCTCTGTGTATCCTCTGTGTCCCACTGTGTCCTCGCTGTGTCCCCCACTGTGTCCTGGCTGTGACCCGCTGTGTCCCTGCTGTGTCCCCGCTGTGTCCCGCTTTGTCCCATTGTGTCCCCGATGTCCCCCGCTGTGTCCCGTTGTGTCCCCGCTGTCCACATGTGTGTCCCCACTGTCCCCCGCTGTGTCCCCCGCTGTGTCCCGCTGTGTCCTCGCTGTGTCCCCAGCTGTGTCCCACTGTGTCCCCCGCTGTGTCCCCCACTGTGTCCCGCTGTGTCCCCCGCTGTGTCCCGCTGTGTCCCACTGTGTCCCCGCTTTCCGCCGGTGTGTCACCGCTGTCCCCTGCTGTAGCCCACACTGTGTCCTGCTGTGTCCTCGCTGTGTCTCACTGTGTCTCTGCTGTGTCTCCGCTGTGTCCCTCTGTGTCCCTGGTGTGTCCTCGCTGTGTAACCGCTGAGTCCGTCTGTGTCCCCGCTGTGTCCCACTGTGTCCCCCGCTGTGTCCCTGCTGTGTCCCCGCTGTGTCCTCCTGTGTCCCGCTGTGTCCTCGCTGTGTCCTTCTGTATCCCTCTGTGTCCCCCGCTCTGTCCCGCACTATTTCCCCACTGTGACCCGCTTAGTCCATGCTGTGTCCCGCTGTGTCCCGCTGTGTGTCCCGCTCTTTTCCCCTCTGTGTCCCGCTGTGTCCCGCTGTGTCCCGCTGTGTCCCGCTGTGTGCCTGCTCTCCCCTGGTGTGTCCCCCGCTGTGTCCCGCTGTGTCCTGCTTTGTCCCCGCTGTGGCCCGCTGTGTCCCGCTGTGTCCCCGCTGTGTCCCTGATGTGTCCCGATGTGTACCGCTGTGTCTGCCTCTGTGTATCCCGCTGTGTCCTGCTGTGTCCCCCGCTGTGTCCTGCTGTGTAATCTCTGTGTCCCCCGCTTTTTCCTGCTGTTTTCCCCCTGTGTCACCCGCTGTGTCCCCAGCTGTGTCCGCTGTGTCCCTCTGTGTTCCCCTGTGTCCCCCGCTGTGTCCCGCTGTGTTCTTTGCTGTGTCCCCCGCTGAGTCCCCCTGTGTCCCCCGCTGTTTACAGCTGTGTCCCCCACTGTGTCCCCCGCTGTGTCCCCGCTG
>NW_012327009.1:0-1282 GCF_000151885.1 Dipodomys ordii
TCTGCTTCTGCTTCTTCTGCTTCTTCTGCTTCTCCTTCCTTTCCTCTGCATCTGCTTTTTCTTCTCCTTCTTCTGCTTCTCTTTCTGGTTCTGCTTCTGCTTCTTCTGATTCTCCAACTTGTCCTTCTTCTTCTCCTTCTGTTTCTGCTTCTCTTTCTGTTTCTGCATCTCCTTCTGCTTCACCTTCTGCTGCTCCTTCTTCTGTTTCTCCCTCTGCTTCTGCTTCTGCTTCTTATGATTCTTCTTTCTCTTCTGATTCTGCTTCTCCTGCTTCTGCTTCTTATGCTTCTACTGCTTCTTCTTCTGCTTCTCCTTCTTCTGCTTCTACTTCTCTTTCTATTTCTGCTTTTCCTGCTTGTTTTTCTGCTTCTTCTGCTGCTTCTCCTTCTGCTGCTTATTCTACTTCTCCTTCTTCTTCTCTTTTTGCTTCTCCTTCTGCTTCTGCTTCTTCTGTTTCTCCTGCCTGAATTTCTGGTTCTACATTCTTCTGCTGCTTCTCTTTCTGTTTCTGCTTATACTTCTGCTTCTGTTTCTGCTTCTACTCTTTCGGCTTCTCTTGCTTCTGCTTCTTGTGCTTCTCCTGCTTCTCTTTCTGCTGCTCATTCCGCTTCTGCTTCTCTTTCTGCTTCTGATTCTCCTCCGCTCCTTCTCCTACTTCTGCTTCTCCTTTAGCTTCTGCTTCTTCTGCTTCTCCTGCTTCTCCTTCTGCATCTCCTTCTGCTTGTGCTTGTCCATAGGCTTCTTCTTCTGCTTCTGCTTCTCCTTCTCCTTCTTTTGCTTCTGCTTCTTCTGCTTTTCCTGCTTCTCCTTCTACTTCTGCTTCTTCTGCTTCTCCTTCTGCATCTTCTTCTGCTTCTGCTTCTCCTTCTCCTTCTTCTGCTTCTCCTTCTGATTCTCCTTCTGCTTCTTTTTCTTCTGCTTTACATGCTTCTCTTTCTGCTTCTCCTTCTGCTTCTCCTTCTGTTTCTCCTTCTCCTTCTTGTTCTTCTGCTTTTCCTTCTGCTTCTCCTTCTGCTTCTTTTACAACGGCTACTGCTTCTACTTCTTTTGTTTCTTCTGCTTCTCCTTCTGCTTTTGATTCTCTTTCTGCTTCTGCTTCTCCATCAGCTTCTCATTCTGCTTCTTCAGATTCTGCTTCTTCTGCTTCTCCTGCTTCTCCTTCTGCTTCAGGTTCTGCTTCTGCTTCTTCGGATTCTTATGCTTCTGCTTCTCCTGCTTCTGCTTCTTCTGCTTCCCCTCCTTCTCTTTCTGCTTCTCCTTCTGATCTGCTTCTCCTTCTTGA
>NW_012327010.1:0-1282 GCF_000151885.1 Dipodomys ordii
TCCTCGCTGTGTCCTTGCTGTGTGCCCATTTGTGTCTCGCTGTGTCCTTGCTAGGTCCCCTGCTGTGTCCCCGCTCTGTCCCTGCTGTGTTCCACTCTCTCCCGCTGTGTGTGGCTCTGTATCCCCTGCTGTGTCCCCCGCTGTGTCCCGCAATATCCCGGTGTGTCCCGCTTTGTCCCCCCTGTGTCCCGCTGTTTCCCACTGTGCCCTTGCTGTGTCCCCGCTGTGTCCCGCTGTGTACCCCGCTGTGTCCCACTGTGTCCGGGTGTGTGCCCCCTTTGTTCCCCTCTGTGTCCTGCTGTGTCCCCTGCTGTGTCCCCGCTGTGTCCCGCTGTGTCCCCGCTGTGTAACGCTGGGTCCCCCTTTGTGTCCCGCTGTGTCCTCCGCTGTGTCCCCGCTGTGTCCCGCTCTGTCCCCCTGTGTCCTGCTGTGTCCCCTGCTGTGTCCTACGCTGTGTCCCGCTGTGTCCCGCTGTGTCCCCGATGTCCCGGGCTGTGTCCCGTTGTGTCCCCACTGTCTGCGTGTGTGTCCCCGCTGTCCCCCGCTGTGTCCCCCGCTGTGTCCCGCTGTGTCCTCGCTGTGTCCCCAGCTGTGTCCCGCTGTGTCCCACCCTGTGTCCCCCACTGTGTCCCGCTGTGTCCCCAGCTGTGTCCCGCTGTGTCCCGCTGTGTCCCCGCTGTGTCACCGCTGTCCCCGCTGTCCCCCGCTGTGTCCCGCTGTGTCCTCGCTGTGTCTCACTGTGTCCCCGCTTTGTCTCGGCTGTGTCCCGCTGTGTCCGTGGTGTGTCCTCGCTGTGTAACCGCTGAGTCCCACTGTGTCCCCGCTGTGTCCCACTGTGTCCCCCGCTGTGTCCCCGCTGTGTCCCCGCTGTGTCCTGCTGTGTCTCCGCTGTGTTCTGCTGTGTCCCGCTGTGTCCCCGCTGTGTCCCGATGTGTACCGCTATGTCTGCCTCTGTGTACCACGCTGTGTCCTGCTGTGTCCTCGTTGTGTCCCCCACTGTTTCCCGCTGTTTCCCCCGCTGTGTCACCCGCTGTGTCCTTTGATGTGTCCCCAGCTGAGTCCTGCTGTGTCCCCCGCAGTTTACCGCTGTGTCCCCCACTTTGTCCCCCGCTTTTTCCCCGCTGTGTCCCCGCTCTGTCCCGCTGTGTCCCTCTGTGTCGCCCCCTGTGTCCCCCTGTGTCCCCGCTGTTTCCCACTGTGACCCTCGCGCTGTCCTGCTGTGTCCCCGTTGTCCACCGGTGTGTCCTCTCTGTCTCCGCTGTGTCCCGCTGTGTCCTGATGT
>NW_012327011.1:0-1282 GCF_000151885.1 Dipodomys ordii
CAAGTAAGGAAACATAAGTATCAAAGACACAAGGAGTGATTAAGCCAACTCAGTCTATAAGAAACCAAGAACAGTTTATCTCCGTGGATGAAATGACCAAGGAGACGAGGGTTAATCCTCAGCCTCCCCCTTCCCCTCCGCAACACGACGGCTGGCGGTCGAAACCCTGCCCTCCCCCCTCCCCGACGTCATGGCTACGACAGAGGAAAAGCAAATGATGATAATAATGAATCATAACAACCTATATGTATGTGTATGTCAGAACTCTCACTCCCCACTGCCGGGTAGGTGAGGACTGACTGACTGAGTGAGTGACTGACCCGACCCGTGTTTTGCCCCTCCCGCCGCCCCATCCACCTTGTCGACGGCGAACGCGCGCCATCTAGTGGTGGTTTTGTGAATTGCAGTTTTCTCTCATGAAATGCATGGGGGAAGAAAAAGAACAAACAAACCACGCACTGACTGACTGAGAAAACCGGCCCAGGCTAACTGGCCCCGAGAGAGACTGCCTTCTTTTCAGAGAAGGGGTGGGGTGGGGATGATGATGTGCCTCGTTGGAGTATGGGGCCCATGCATAGGCAGGCAGGCAGGCAGGCAGGCTCGGAGTGGGACCGTTGTGTGTTGGAGCAGCAGTACAGTAGCTCAAGCCCCAGGATTGACTGGCAAGTCGAGAGGAAAAGGAGGGAGGGAGTGCGGGCGGGCCGGCGGGCGGGAGAGGGAATTCAAACGAGAGAGAGAGAGAGAGAGAGACAGACAGACAGACAGACAGACAGACATACAGACAGACAGACAGACAGAGACAAAGAGAGACACAGAGAGAGAAATAGAGAAACAGAAACAGAGAGACAAGAGACAGAGACGTGGTGAATTGGTCCGGCTGGACTACATACATGCTCTGTCGTGTCCGATCTTTGAGTTTCCTCAAAGATGCACGCACGCACACACACAGATACACCGAGATGCCCTCTGCCCCCTCTTCTCTCCTCTCCAATTCCCCCGCCCCCTCCCCCTTCCCCCCCCGTCAGGCACCAGAAATGAGATCCCTCCCCTTCGCCTATTGCGTCAATTACAAACAAAAGGCAGCGTGAGATTCAAGCAAATTTGTTTTATTTTGTTCCGAGGGTAGGGTTGTGGATTTTGGTGCGGGGGTGGGGGGGGTCGGAGGTCGGGGTAGTGGTCGAGTAATCGCCTGCGGGGGTGGGGGGGTGAGGATGGATGGTTACGCCACCTGCATGGATGGCTCGCGTTCCCCTCTGGCTGTCTGGTTGCCGCTGAGTGCTTC
>NW_012327012.1:0-1282 GCF_000151885.1 Dipodomys ordii
GAGTCCACTTTCTTATTTCCTTAATAATATTTGTGTAATACTCTGGACAATTTGAAAGCTTCCAAGTGTCCATCCGAAGGTCAGGATTTACCGCAATTTACTCTGGCGATGAGTTTGACTCAGATGTTTAAAACCCGCCCTCCCCCCTCCCCGTCGTCATGGCTACGACAGAGGAAAAGCAAATGATGATAATAATGAATCATAACAACCTATATGTATGTGTATGTCAGAACTCTCACTCCCCACTGCCGGGTATGTGAGGACTGACTGACTGAGTGAGTGAATGACCCGACCCGTGTTTTGCCCCTCCCGCCGCCCCATCCACCTTGTCGACGGCGAACGCGCGCCATTTGTGAATTGCAGTTTTCTCTCATGAAATGCATGGGGGAAAAAAAAGAACAAACAAACCACGCACTGACTGACTGAGAAAACCGGCCCAGGCTGGCTGGCCCCGAGAGAGACTGCCTTCTTTTCAGAGAAGGGGTGGGGTGGGGATGATGATGTGCCTCGTTGGAGTATGGGGCCCATGCCTAGGCAGGCAGGCAGGCAGGCAGGCTCGGAGTGGGACCGTTGTGTGTTGGAGCGCCAGTACAGTATCTCAAGCCCCAGGATTGACTGGCAAGTCGAGAGGAAAAGGAGGGAGGGAGTGCGGGCGGGCGGGCGGGAGAGAGAATGCAAACGAGAGAGAGAGAGAGACAGACAGACAGACAGACAGACAGACAGACAGACAGACAGAGACAAAGATAGACACAGAGAGAGAAATAGAGAAACAGAAACAGAGAGACAAGAGACACAGACGTGGTGAATTGGTCCGGCTGGACTACATACATGCTCTGTCGCGTCTGATCTTTGAGTTTCCTCAAAGATGCACGCACGCACACACACAGATACACTGAGATGCCCTCTGCCCCCTCTTCTCTCCTCTCCAATTCCCCCGCCCCCTCCCCCCTACCCCCCAAATCAGGGACCAGAAATGAGATCCCTCCCCTTCGCCTATTGCGTCAATTACAAACAAAAGGCAGCGTGAGATTCAAGCAAATTTGTTTTATTTTGTTCCGAGGGTAGGGTTGTGGATTTTGGTGCGGGGGGGGGGCTCCGAGGTCATGGTAGTGGTCGAGTAATCGCCTGCGGGGAGGGTGAGGATGGACGGTTACGCCACCTGCATGGATGGCTCGCGTTCCCCACTGGCTGTCTGGTTGCCGCTGAGTGCTTCAGATATCACCATCCGGTCAGGAAGTAGGGGCTGGAAGATAAAGAGATATTAAAGAGATAATTAGGAGTG
>NW_012327013.1:0-1282 GCF_000151885.1 Dipodomys ordii
ACAAAGAAGTTAAAGGATCGTACACTTTACGTTGGATTCTCCGTACCTACCCGAGGTCCCCAGCAAGAGGAAGGCCTGAGATTCCTTCTGGAGGGGTGAGGGAATAGGCTTGATTCACCTTTTCATGACGTACCCCGCGCGTAATGTATCAAGGTCGATGATTGATATGGAGTTCTTCTTGTCCCCAAACACAGACGAGGTTTAGTGACTTTTACCCTTCCATGTAGGGGGACTCTTGCCTTAGGAGCCTGGTTTCGATCATTGAATAAGCTTTTCCGCAGGAGTCATTAAGGGGAGTTCTTGTAGTAAGCAAGCATGCAACCAGACAACCTGACCCCCCCCCCCCCCAAAAAAAAAAAGGCAGACACAGACAGACAGACAGAGAGAACCACACAGCTCCTGACTTCATTGGTGTTTTCAGGGTTAACGTGGGGGGGGGTGTGGCAACTGAATTATGCACAGATAGTTGTTTAATCTTTGCTCCAATCTCAATTCTAGATGTTTGGGGGTATTTCTTTACAGATAAGGAAAACAGATCATTAATGCTTGTTTCCTTCCTTCCTTCCTTCCTTCCTTCCTTCCTTCCTTCCTTCCTTCCTTCCTTCCTTCCTTCCTTCCTGTCTTCCTTCCTTCCTTCCTGTCTTCCTTCCTTCCTTCCTTCCTTCCTTCCTTCCTTCCTTCCTTCCTTCCTTCCTTCCTCCCTCCCTCCCTTCCTTCCTTCCTTCCTTCCTTCCTTCCTTCCTTCCTTTCTTTCTTTCTTTCTTTCTTTCTTTCTTTCTTTCTTTCTTTCTTTCTTTCTTTCTTTCTTTGTGTTTCCTCCCCCTCTCCTTTTTCTCCTTTTTATGGGGAGGTGGGCAATCCTGGGACTTGAAGTCAAGGCACTGTCACTCAGCCACTCAGCTTTTTTGGCTCAAGTCTAGCAGTCTATCACTTGAACCAGAGCTCCACTTTTGGCTTTATCTGTCTATGTACGTGGCGTGTGTGTGTGTGTGTGTGTGTGTGTGTGTGTGTGTGTGTGTAATATATATTATATATATTCATTTTATACATAAATGTATATATGTATAAATACACATCTATTCGTTTATTTATACACATATGTGTATATATACATGCACAACTATATTTATACACATACGTATATACTTATAGATACTGTG
Source organism: Dipodomys ordii (assembly GCF_000151885.1). Taxonomy (NCBI): domain Eukaryota; kingdom Metazoa; phylum Chordata; class Mammalia; order Rodentia; family Heteromyidae; genus Dipodomys; species Dipodomys ordii. Next base: position 1,161 of record NW_012327013.1, read on the forward strand.
ATACACACACACACGCACGTGCGCGCCCACACACACACATTACCTTATTATTTTCATGATTTTTTTTTTGGTTATTTTGGTTTTGTTTTTTGTTTTTGTTTTTCCCAGGACGCGGGGCTTGA
>NW_012327014.1:0-1282 GCF_000151885.1 Dipodomys ordii
TCTCAAATCGCGTTCCCCTTCCTAAGTCGAGTTTTGTTAGATATATTAACAGTCAAGCCACATTATAAGAGACAACTCATCCAAGTGTTCAATAACTCTGTACTATCAAAGAAGTTCATGGTGGGGATGAATCTCTCCCACACACGTCGGCTGGCGGTGGAAACCCCGCCCTCCCCCCTCCCCGTCGTCATGGCTACGACAGAGGAAAAGCAAATGATGATAATAATGAATCATAACAACCTATATGTATGTGTATGTCAGAACTCTCACTCCCCACTGCCGGGTAGGTGAGGACTGACTGACTGAGTGAGTGACTGACCCGACCCGTGTTTTGCCCCTCCCGCCGCCCCATCCACCTTGTCGACGGCGAACGCGCGCCATCTAGTGCTGGTTTTGTGAATTGCAGTTTTCTCTCATGAAATGCATGGGGGAAAAAAAAGAACAAACAAACCACGCACTGACTGACTGAGAAAACCGGCCCAGGCTGGCTGGCCCTGAGAGAGACTGCCTTCTTTTCAGAGAAGAGGTGGGGTGGGGATGATGATGTGCCTCGTTGGAGTATGGGGCCCATGCATAGGCAGGCAGGCAGGCAGGCAGGCTCGGAGTGGGACCGTTGTGTGTTGGAGCGCCAGTACAGTAGCTCAAGCCCCAGGATTGACTGGCAAGTCGAGAGGAAAAGGAGGGAGGGAGTGCGGGCGGGCGGGAGAGAGAATTCAAACGAGAGAGAGAGAGAGAGAGACAGACAGACAGACAGACAGACAGACAGACAGAGACAAAGAGAGACACAGAGAGAGAAATAGAGAAACAGAAACAGAGAGACAAGAGACAGAGACGTGGTGAATTGGTCCGGCTGGACTACATACATGCTCTGTCGCGTCCGATCTTTGAGTTTCCTCAAAGATGCACGCACGCACACACACAGATACACTGAGATGCCCTCTGCCCCCTCTTCTCTCCTCTCCAATTCCCCCGCCCCCTCCCCCCTCCCCCCCCCGGTCAGGCACCAGAAATGAGATCCCTCCCCTTCGCCTATTGCGTCAATTACAAACAAAAGGCAGCGTGAGATTCAAGCAAATTTGTTTTATTTTGTTCCGAGGGTAGGGTTGTGGATTTTGGTGCGGGGGGGGGGGTCGGAGGTCGTGGTCGTGGTCGAGTAATCGCCTGCGTCGGTGGGGTGGTGAGGATGGACGGTTACGCCACCTGCATGGATGGCTCGCGTTCCCCTCTGGCTGTCTGGTTGCCGCTGAGTGCTTCAGATATCACCATCCGGTCCAGGAAGCAG
>NW_012327015.1:0-1282 GCF_000151885.1 Dipodomys ordii
TAGCAATGGTACAAAAGCACTGGTAGTGACACTCATAGTGCTTGCAGCAATAAAGCAGTGGCACCAACTGCAATACGACTATATTAGTGGCCCCTGTATTGTTAGCCACCATGTTCTTATGGTAAAAATACTTTTTTAATCTACATCCTTACATAGAGTCTTTCTTTAAAAAGTCTTGTATGTTAAACAAAAAAGTATGATGAGCACTTTAAAAAAAAATTAAGTTGGGCCAAGTGCCAGTGGCTCACCCTATAATCCTAAGGAGGCTGAGATCTGAGGATCATGGTTCAAATCAGCCTATGCAAGAAAGTCTGTGAGACTCTTATCTCCAATTAACCGCCAAAAACAGCCAGAAGTAAAGCTGTGGCTCAAGTAATAGAGTGGCAGCCTTAAGCTAAAAAGCTCAGGGACAACTCCAGGACCTGAGTTCAAGCCCCCTCCCCCCCCGCCCCCCCCGCCAAAAAAAAAGTTTGGCAATAGTTTCAGTTCTAAGGTAAACTGATTATTATTTGTTATCATTATTTTAACAAAATAAGCTATGCTTATAAAGATCTGAAAATATGACTAACTTTTTGGAAATTAATGAAGCAAACCTATCATTTAAGAAAAGTAAGAGGTTGGGGAAGGTGGCTTACTGGTAGAGTGCTTGCCTAGCATGCATGAAGCCCTGGGTTTGATTCCTCAGTAACACATAAACAGAAAAAGCCAGAAGTGGTGCTGTGACTCAAGTGGTGGAGTGCTAGCCTTAACAAAAAAGAAGCTCAGGGACAGTATCCAGGCCCTGAGTTCAAGCCTCAAGACTGGCAGGAAAAAAAAAAAAAGAGGGAAATAACAGAGAATTTATTGCCAGTGATAAAATTTGAGCTTCCAAGCAAAATTTTGGGAAACTTTCTTGGATAGGACATAGAGTGCCTAACTAGCAAGCACAAGGCTCTGAGTTCAAATACCAGTACTATAACACCATCTTCCTCTCCCCATCAAAAAAAAAAAACCAAACAGGATGCTAGTGGTTTACACCGGTAAGCCTTGCTACTTCAAGAGTCTGAAGACTGAGGTTTGAAGGTAGCACAGGAAAAAAAGTCCATCTCCATCTCCAATTAACTAGCCAAAGGGCTAGACTGGAAGTGTGGCTCAAGTGATAGAGCACCAACTATGGGTGAAAAAACAGAGCACTTGGGACCCTGAGTACAAGCTCTGCTACTAAATGAATGAATGAATAGTAACATTTCTTTTTCTTAGTCATTCACGTTAGATACTTAGCAATTTCATTGTTCTTTTCAAA
>NW_012327016.1:0-1282 GCF_000151885.1 Dipodomys ordii
GCTTCTACTTCTCCTTCTCGTTCATCTGCTTTTCCTACTGCTTCTCCCTCTGCATCTGCTACAACGACTACTGCTCTGCTTCATCTGCTTCTCCTGCTTCTCCTCTGCTTCAGGACTGCTCTGCTTCTTCGACTTCTTCTGATCTGCTTCTCCTGCTGCTGCTTCTTCTGCTTCTCCTGCTTCTCTTTTTGCTTTTCCTTCTGTTTCTGCTTCTCCTTCTGCTTCTGCTTCTTCTCCTTCTTCTGTTCCTTCTGCTTCTGCTTCTCCTGCTTCTGCTTCTCCTGCTTCTCGTCCTGCTTCTCCTTCTCTTCTTCTGCTTCTCCTTTTGCTTCTGCTTCTCCTTCTGCTTCTGCTTCAATTTCTCCTTCTGATTCTCATTCTGCTTCTGCGTCTTCTGTTTCTTCTGCTTCTCCTGCTTCTGCTTCTCCTGCTTCTCCTACTTCTCGTGCTGCTTTTCCTTCTGCGTCTCTTTCTGCTTCTGCTTATCCTTTTGCTTCTCCTACTCCTAATCCTTCTCTCTCGCCTTCTCCGACTTCTTCTTCTTCTGCTTCTCTTGCTGTTTCTGCTTCTGCTTATTATACTATTACTGTTTCTTCTGCTTCTGCTTCAGATTGTGCTTCTTCTGTTTCTCCTTCTGCTTCAGATTCTGCTTCTGCTTCTTCAGCTTCTCCTGTTTCTTCTGCTTCTGCTTCTCCTGCTTCTGCTTCTCCTGCTTCTCTTTCTGCTTCTCCTTCGCTTCTGCTTCTCCTTCTGCTTCTGCTTCTGCTCTTCTCCTTCTTCTGTTTCTTTTGCTTCTGTTTCTTCTGCTTCTTCTTCTGTTTCTTCTGATTCTACTTCTGCTTCTCCTTCTTCTCCTCTTTCTGCTTCCTCTTCTGGTTCTTCTGATTCTCCTGCTTCTCCTTCTTGTTCTCCTTCTGTTTCTGCTTCTCTTTCTGCTTCTGCTTCTCCTTCTGCTGCTCCTTCTCCTTCTCCTTCTTCTGCTTCTCCCAGTGCTTCTGCTTCTGCTTCTTTTGCTTATTCTTTTTCTTCTGCTTCTGCTTCTCCTGCTTCTGCTGCTTCTGCTTCTACTGCTTCTCCTTATGCTTCTCCTTATGCTTCTTCTTCTTCTTCTTTTTTTCTTGTTCTTCTCCTTCGTCTTCTTCTTCTCTTTCTTCTGCTTATGCTTTTCCTGCTTCTTCTGCTTCTACTGCTTCCTGCTTCTCATTCTGCTTCTCCTTCTCCTTCTGCTTCTCCTATTGATTCTGCTGCCCTTCCTTCTCCTTCTCCTTCTCCTACTTCTGCT
>NW_012327017.1:0-1282 GCF_000151885.1 Dipodomys ordii
TTCCTCCTCCTCGTCCTCCTCCTCCTCCTTCTTCTTCTTGGTCTTTTTGTTGGTCTTCTTCTTATTCTTCTTCATCATCTTGTTCTTCTTCATATTCTTGATCTTCGTGTTCTTATTCTTCTTCTTATTCTTGTTCGTCTCCTCTCCACCATTCTCTCCCTCCCCCCTCCCCCCCCCCGCCTTCGGGCTTCCCTGGAGTCCTGCTCCTAATTATCTCTTTAATATCTCTTTATCTTCCAGCCCCTGCTTCCTGACCGGATGGTGATATCTGAAGCACTCAGCGGCAACCAGACAGCCAGAGGGGAACGCGAGCCATCCATGCAGGTGGCGTAACCGTCCATACTCACCCCCCCCCCCGCAGGCGATTACTCGACCACGACCACGACCTCCGACCCCCCCCCCCGCCCCAAAATCCACAACCCTACCCTCGGAACAAAATAAAACAAATTTGCTTGAATCTCACGCTGCCTTTTGTTTGTAATTGACGCAATAGGCGAAGGGGAGGGATCTCATTTCTGGTGCCTGACGGGGGGGGAGGGGGGAGGGGGCAGGGGAATTGGAGAGGAGAGAAGAGGGGGCAGAAGGCATCTCAGTGTATCTGTGTGTGTTCGTGCGCGCATCTTTGAGGAAACTCAAAGGTCGGACGCGACAGAGCATGTATGTAGTCCAGCCGGACCAATTCACCACGTCTCTGTCTCTTGTCTCTCTGTTTCTGTTTCTCTATTTCTCTCTCTGTGTCTCTCTTTGTCTCTGTCTGTCTGTCTGTCTGTCTGTCTGTCTGTCTCTCTCTCTCTCTCTCTCGTTTGAATTCTCTCTCCCGCCCGCCCGACCGCCCGCACTCCCTCCCTCCTTTTCCTCTCGACTTGCCAGTCAATCCTGGGGCTTGAGCTACTGTACTGGCGCTCCAACACACAACGGTCCCTATACGAGCCTGCCTGCCTGCCTGCCTGCCTATGCATGGGCCCCATACTCCAACGAGGCACATCATCATCCCCACCCCTCCCCTTATATGAAAAGAAGGCAGTATCTCTCGGGGCCAGCCAGCCTGGGCCGGTTTTCTCAGTCAGTCAGTGAGTGGTTTGTTTGTTCTTTTTTTTCCCCCATGCATTTCATGAGAGAAAAGTGCAATTCACAAAATCACCACTAGATGGCGCGCGTTGACGGTAGACAAGGTGGATGGGGCGGCGGGAGGGGCAAAACACGGGTCGGGTCAGTCACTCACTCAGTCAGTCAGTCATACTCCCCCTCCCCCTCCGCAACACGTCGGCTGGCGGTCGAAACC
>NW_012327018.1:0-1282 GCF_000151885.1 Dipodomys ordii
GTCCTAAATGAGGTTCTGTTGAACGTCCTAGGGCAGCGAATAAAAAGCAGAAGTAGCAGCCTTGGGTCCAATTCCCTTATTTATGTTACTACGGGTCTTTGCCTCCCCCTCCGCACCACGTCGGCTGGCGGTCGAAACCCCGCCCTCCCCCCTCCCCGTCGTCATGGCTACGACAGAGGAAAAGCAAATGATGATAATAATGAATCATAACAACCTATATGTATGTGTATGTCAGAACTCTCACTCCCCACTGCCGGGTAGGTGAGGACTGACTGACTGAGTGAGTGACTGACCCGACCCGTGTTTTGCCCCTCCCGCCGCCCCATCCACCTTGTCGACGGCGAACGCGCGCCATCTAGTGGTGGTTTTGTGAATTGCAGTTTTCTCTCATGAAATGCATGGGGGAAAAAAGAACAAACAAACCACGCACTGACTGACTGAGAAAACCGGCCCAGGCTGGCTGGCCCCGAGAGAGACTGCCTTCTTTTCAGAGAAGGGGTGGGGTGGGGATGATGATGTGCCTCGTTGGAGAATGGGGCCCATGCATAGGCAGGCAGGCAGGCAGGCTCGGAGTGGGACCGTTGTGTGTTGGAGCGCCAGTACAGTAGCTCAAGCCCCAGGATTGACTGGCAAGTCGAAGGAAAAGGAGGGAGGGAGTGCGGGCGGGCGGGCGGGCGGGAGAGAGAATTCAAAAGAGAGAGAGAGAGACAGACAGACAGACAGACAGACAGACAGACAGACAGACAGACAGACAAAGACAGAGACACAGAGAGAGAAATAGAGAAACAGAAACAGAGAGACAAGAGACAGAGACGTGGTAAATTGGTCCGGCTGGACTACATACATGCTCTGTCGCGTCCGATCTTTGAGTTTCCTCAAAGATGCACGCACGCACACACACAGATACACTGAGATGCCCTCTGCCCCCTCTTCTCTCCTCTCCAATTCCCCCGCCCCCTCCCCCCTTCCCCCCCCCGTAAGGCACCAGAAATGAGATCCCTCCCCTTCGCCTATTGCGTCAATTACAAACAAAAGGCAGCGTGAGATTCAAGCAAATTTGTTTTATTTTGTTCCGAGGGTAGGGTTGTGGATTTTGGTGCGGGGGGGGGTCGGAGGTCGTGGTCGTGGTCAAGTAATCGCCTGCGGGGGGGGTGAGGATGGACGGTTACGCCACCTGCATGGATGGCTCGCGTTCCCCTCTGGCTGTCTGGTTGCCGCTGAGTGCTTCAGATATCACCATCCAGTCAGGAAGCAGGGGCTGGAAGATAAAGAGATATTATGA
>NW_012327019.1:0-1282 GCF_000151885.1 Dipodomys ordii
CCCCGCCTTCGGGCTTCCCTGGAGTCCTGCTCCTAATTATCTCTTTAATATCTCTTTATCTTCCAGCCCCTGCTTCCTGACCGGATGGTGATATCTGAAGCACTCAGCGGCAACCAGACAGCCAGAGGGGAACGCGAGCCATCCATGCAGGTGGCGTAACCGTCCATCCTCACCCCCCCCGCAGGCGATTACTCGACCACGACCACGACCTCCGACCCCCGCCCCCGCACCAAAATCCACAACCCTACCCTCGGAACAAAATAAAACAAATTTGCTTGAACCTCACGCTGTCTTTTGTTTGTAATTGACGCAATAGGCGAAGGGGAGGGATCTAATTTCTGGTGCCTGGCGGGGGGGGGGGAGGGGGGAGGGGGCGGGAAAATTGGAGAGGAGGGAAGAGGGGGCAGAGGGCATCTCAGTGTATCTGTGTGTGTGCGTGCGTGCATCTTTGAGGAAACTCAAAGATCGGACGCGACAGAGCATGTATGTAGTCCAGCCGGACCAATTCACCACGTCTCTGTCTCTTGTCTCTCTGTTTCTGTTTCTCTATTTCTCTCTCTGTGTCTCTCTTTGTCTCTGTCTGTCTGTCTGTCTGTCTGTCTGTCTGTCTGTCTGTCTCTCGTTTGAATTCTCTCTCCCGCCCACCCGCCCGCCCCCACTCCCTCCCTCCTTTTCCTCTCGACTTGCCAGTCAATCCTGGGGCTTGAGCTACTGTACTGGCGCTCCAACACACAACGGTCCCACTCCGAGCCTGCCTGCCTGCCTGCCTGCCTATGCATGGGCCCCATACTCCAACGAGGCACATCATCATCCCCACCCCACCCCTTCTCTGAAAAGAAGGCAGTCTCTCTCGGGGCCAGCCAGCCTGGGCCGGTTTTCTCAGTCAGTCAGTGCGTGGTTTGTTTGTTCTTTTTTTTCCCCCATGCATTTCATGAGAGAAAACTGCAATTCACAAAACCACCACTAGATGGCGCACGTTCGCCGTCGACAAGGTGGATGGGGCGGCGGGAGGGGCAAAACACGGGTCGGGTCAGTCACTCACTCAGTCAGTCAGTCCTCACCTACCCGGCAGTGGGGAGTGAGAGTTCTGACATACACATACATATAGGTTGTTATGATTCATTATTATCATCATTTGCTTTTCCTCTGTCGTAGCCATGACGACGGGGAGGCGGGAGGGCGGGGTTTCGACCGCCAGCCGACGTGTTGCGGAGGGGGAGGGGGAGGGGGAGGAGTCGTTCGTTCCCTGGATAGACCCGTCTCCCCTCCTCTCCACCATTGA
>NW_012327020.1:0-1282 GCF_000151885.1 Dipodomys ordii
TCTGCTTCTCCTGCTGCTGCATCTTCTGCTGCTCCTGCTTCTATTTCTGCTTTTCCTTCTGTATCTGCTTCTCCTTCTGCTTCTTCTCCTTCTTATGTTTCTTCTGCTTCTGCTTCTCCTGCTTCTGCTTCTCCTGCTTCTCGTTGTGCTTCTCTTTCTGCTTCTGTATCTGCTTCTCCTTCTTCAGCTTCTCCTTCTGCTTCTCCTTCTCCTTCTGCTTCAATTTCTCCTTCTGCTTCTCATTCTGCTTCTGCGTCTTCTGTTTCTTCTGCTTCTCCTGCTTCTGCTTCTCCTGCTTCTCCTACTTCTCGTGCTGCTTCTCCTTCTGCGTCTCTTTCTGCTTCAGCTTATCCTTTTGCTTCTCCTACTCCTAATCCTTCTCTTTCGCCTTCTCCTTCTTGTTCTTCTGCTTGTCCTGGTGCTTCTGCTTCTGCTTATTCTACTATTTCTGTTTATTCTGCTTCTGCTTCAGATTGTGCTTCTTCTGTTTCTCCTTCTGCTTCAGATTCTGCTTCTGCTTCTTCGGCTTCTCCTGTTTCTTCTGCTTCTGCTTCTCCTGCTTCTTCTGGTTCTCCTGCTTCTCTTTCTGCTTCTCCTTCAGCTTCTGCTTCTCCTTCTGCTTCTGCTTCTGCTCTTCTCCTTCTTCTGTTTCTTTTGTTTCTGTTTCTTCTTCTTCTTCTTCTTCTTCTTCTTCTTCTTCTTCTTCTTCTTTTCTTCTGTTGTTTCTTCTGATTCTACTTTTGCTTCTCTTTCCTCTCCTTCTCTTTCTGCTTCTTCTGCTTCTCCTGTTTTCCTTCTTATTCTCCTTCTGTTTCTGCTTCTCTTTCTGCTTCTGCTTCTCCTTCTGCCGGTCCTTCTCCTTCTCCTTCTTCTGCTTCTCCCACTGCTTCTGCTTCTGCTTCTTTTGCTTATTCTTTTCCTTCTGCTTCTGCTTCTCCTGCTTCTGCTTCTTCTGCTTCTACTGCTTCTCCTTATGCTATTTCTTCTTCTTCTTCTTCTTCTCTTTCGTCTGCTTTTGCTTTTCCTGCTTCTTCTGCTTCTACTGCTTCTCTTTCTGCTTCTCATTCTGCTTCTGCTTCTCTTTCTGCTTCTCCTATTGCTTCTGCGGCTCTTCCTTCTCTTTCTCTTCTTCTACTTCTCCTTCTGCTTCTGCTTCTTCTGCTTCTCCTGCTTCTCCTTCTGCATCTTCTTCTGTTCTGCTTCCCCTTTCTGACTGTTTCTTCTGCTTCTGGTATCTCCTTCTGCCTTCTTCTGCTTCCTCCTTCTGATTCTCCCTTCTGCT
>NW_012327021.1:0-1281 GCF_000151885.1 Dipodomys ordii
TTCTTCTTCTTCTTCTTCCTCTTCTTCTTCTTCTTCTTCTCTTTCTTCTGCTTCTGCTTTTCCTGCTTCTGATGCTAATCTTTCTGCTTCTCATTCTCATTCTGCTTCTCCTTCTGCTTCTCCTATTGATTCTGATGCCCTTCCTTCTCCTTCTCCTTCTCCTTCTCCTACTTCTACTTCTCCTTCTGCTTCTGCTTATTGTGATTCTCCTGCTTCTCCTTCTGCATCTTCATCTGCTTCTGCTTCTGCTTCTTCTTCTGCTTCTGCTTCTCCTTCTTCTGCTTCTCCTTCTGATTCTCATTCTGCTTCTCCTTCTGCTGCTCCTTGTCCTTCTTCTGCTTCTCCCTCTGATTCTGATTCTTATGCTTATTCTTATTCTTCTGTTTCTGCTTCTCCTGCTTCTGCTTCTTCTGCTTCTACTTCTTCTCCTTATGTTTCTCCTTTTTCTTCTTCTTCTTCTTCTTCTTCTTCTTCTTCTTCTTCTTCTTCTTCTTCTTCTTCTTCTTCTTCTTCTTCTTCTTCTTCTTCTTCTTCTTCTTCTTCTTCTTCTTCTCTTTATTTTGCTTCTTCTTTTCCTGCTTTCTGCTTCCACTCCTTCTCTTTCTTCTTCTCATTCTGCTTCTCCTTCTGCTTCTCCTATTGCTTCTGCGGCTCTTCCTTCTCCTTCTCCTACTTCTACTTCTCCTTCTGCTTCTGCTACTTCTGCTTCTCCTGCTTCTCCTTATGCATCTTCTTCTGCTTCTGCTTCTCCTTGTGCTGCTTCTTCTGCTTCTGTTTCTCCTTCTGCTTCTCCTTCTGCTTCTTCTGCTTCTCCTTCTGATTCTCCTTCTCCTTCTGCTTCTGTTTCTCTTTCTCCTTCTTGTTCTCCTGCTTTTCCTTCTGCTTCTCCTTCTGCTGCAACTGCTACTGCTTCTGCTTCTTCTGTTTCTTCTGCTTCTCCTTCTGCTTTTGATTCTCTTTCTGCTTCTGCTTCTCCTTCAACTTGTCATTCTGCTTCTCCAGATTCTGCTTCTTCTGCTTCTCCTGCTTCTCCTTCTGCTTCAGGTTCTGCATCTGATTCTTCGGATTCTTATGCGTCTGATTCTCCTGCTTCTGCTTCTTCTGCTTCCCCTCAATCTCTGTCTGCTTCTCCTTCTGATTCTGCATACAGCTTATGCTTTCTGCTTCATGTCCTACTCCCTGTTTCATCTGCTTCTGTTTCTCCTGCTTCCTGCCTTTTCTGGATTACCAGCATCATCTTACTGCTTCACCATTCTGCATACAGCTTCTCCTTAAGGCTTC
>NW_012327022.1:0-1281 GCF_000151885.1 Dipodomys ordii
TCATTCTGCTTCTGCTTCTTCGGCTTCTTCTGCTTCTGCTTCTCCTGCTGCTGTTCTTCTTCTGCTGCTCCTGCTTCTATTTCTGCTTTTCCTTCTGTTTCTGCTTCTCCTTCTGCTTCTGCTTCTTCTCCTTCTTATGTTTCTTCTGCTTCTGCTTCCCCTGCTTCTGCTTCTCCTGCTTCTCGTTGTGTTTCTCGTTGTGCTTCTCTTTCTGCTTCTCCTTCTCTTTCTCCTGCTTCTCCTTCTGCTTCTGCTTCTCCTTCTGCTTCAATTTCTCCTTCTGCTTCTCATTCTGCTTCTGCGTCTTCTGTTTCCTCTGCTTCTCTTGCTTCTGCTTCTCCTACTTCTCGTGCTGCTTCTCCTTCTCCGTCTCTTTCTGTTTCTGCTTATCCTTTTGCTTCTCCTACACCTAATCCTTCTCTTTCGCCTTCTCCTTCTTGTTCTTCTGCTTGTCCTGGTGCTTCTGCTTCTGCTTATTCTACTATTTCTGTTTCTTCTGCTTCTGCTTTAGATTGTGCTTCTTCTGTTTCTCCTTCTGCTTCAGATTCTGCTTCTGCTTCTTCGGCTTCTCCTGTTTCTTCTGCTTCGGCTTCTCATGCTTCTTCTGCTTCTCCTGCTTCTCTTTCTGCTTCTCCTTCTGCTTCTGCTTCTCCTTCTGCTTCTGCTTCTGCTCTTCTCCTTCTTCTGTTTCTTTTGCTTCTGTTTCTTCTGCTTCTTCTTCTTCTGTTTCTTCTGACTCTACTTCTGCTTCTCCTGCTTCTCCTTCTCTTTCTGCTTCTTCTGATTCTCCTGCTTCTCCTTCTTGTTCTCCTTCTGTTTCTCCTTCTCTTTCTGCTTCTGCTCTCCTTCTGCTGCTCCTTCTCCTTCTCCTTCTTCTGCTTCTCTCACTGCTACTGCTTCTTTTGCTTATTCTTTTTCTTCTGCTTCAGCTTCTCCTGCTTCTGCTTCTTCTCCTTCTAATGCTTCTCCTTATGCTTCTCCTTATGCTTCTCCTTATGCTGCTTCTTCTTCTTCTTCTTCTTCTTCTTCTTCTTCTTCTTCTTCTTCTTCTTCTTCTTCTTCTTCTTCTTCTTCTTCTTCTTCTTCTTCTTCTTCTTCTTCTTCTTCTTCTCCTTCTTCTGCTTCTGCTTTTCCTGCTTCTTCTGCTTCTACTGCTTCTATTTCTGCTTCTTGTCCTTCTCCTGTATCTTCTCCTTCTGCTTCTACCTGCTTCTGCTTCTTCTGCTATTCCTGCTTCTCCTATCTGCTTCTCCCTTCTGCTTCTGCTCCTTCTCCTTCTTC
>NW_012327023.1:0-1281 GCF_000151885.1 Dipodomys ordii
TCCCCCGCTGTCTCCCGCTCTGTCCCCTGCTTCGTCTCACGATTTGTCCTCGCTGTGTACCACTGTGTCCCCCTGTGTCCCCACTGTGTCCCGTTATGTCCACATATGTGTACCACGCTGTGTAATGCTTTATCCCCGCTGTATCGACGCTGTGTCCCGCTGTGTCCTCGCTGTGTTCCCCGCTGTGTCCCGCTCTGTCCCGCTCTGTCCCTGCTGTGTGCCGCTGTGCCCTGCTGTGTCCTCCCTGTGTCCCCCGCTGTCTCCCGCCCTGTCCCCCGCTGTATCTCACGATTTGTCTTCGCTTTTTCCCACTGTGTCCCGCTGTGTCCCGTTGTGCCCCCACTGTGTCCCATTGTGTCCACAGATGTGTACCACACTGTGTAACGCTGTATCCCCGCTGTATCGACGCTGTGTCCCGCTGGGTCCCGCTGTGTCCCGTTGTGTCCCCCGGTGTGTCCCCTGCTGTTTTCCTGTCTGTGTCCCCTGCTGTGTCCTGCTGTGTCCTCGCTGGGCCCCCCGCTGTTTCCCGCTGGGTACCCCGCTGTGTCCCGCTGTGTCCCCTGCTGTGTACCCTGCTTTGTCCCGCTGTGTTCCCCGCTGTGTCCCGCTGTGTCCCCCACTGTGTCCCGCTGTGTCCTCGCTGTGTCGCGCTCTGTCTCCCCCTTGTCCCCGCTGTGTCCCGCGCTGTCCCGTGGTGTCCCGCTTTGTCCCCCGCTGTGTCCACCGCTGAGTCCCCGCTGTGTCCTCGCAGTGTCCTGCTCTGTCTCCTCCTTGTCCCCGCTGTGTTCCGCTGTGTCCCGTTGTGTCCCGCTTTGTCCCCCGCTGTGTCCCCCGCTGAGTCCCTGCTGTGTCCCCGCTGTGTCCCGCTCTGTCCTCCCTGTGTCCCCGGCTGTGTCCCGCTGTGTCCCCTGCTGTGTCCTGCTGTGTCTACTGCTTTGTTCCTGCTGTGTCCCGCTGTGGCCCACTCTGTCCCCGCTGTATCGACGCTGTGTCCCGTTGGGTCCCGCTGGGTCCTCGCTGTGTCCACCGCTGTGTACTGCTCTTTCCACCGCTGTGTCCCGCTGTGTCCCCCGCTCTCTCCCCCTGTGTCCACCGCTGTGTCCCGCTGTTTCCCCCGCTGTGTCCCGCTGTGTCCTCGCTGTGTCCCCCGCTGTCTCCCGCTCTGTCCCCCGCTGTGTCTCACACTTTGTCCCTGCTGTGTCCCACTGTGTCCCGCTGTGTCCTGCTGTGCCCCCACTGTGTCCCGTTGTGTCCACAGTGTGTACCACGCTGTGTAACGCT
>NW_012327024.1:0-1281 GCF_000151885.1 Dipodomys ordii
GCGGTACTCAGTGGGACACAACGAGAACACAGCGGGGACACAGACGGACAGAGCGGGACACAGCGCGGGATATAGCGGGGACACAGCGAGGACACAGCGGGACAAAGCGAGGGCCATAGTGGGTGACTCAGCCGGACACAGCGGGGGACAAACAGGGGGACACCGGGACACAGGGGGACACAGCGTCGATACAGCGGGGACAGAGTGGGACACAGCAGGTTACACAGTTGGGGACACAACGGGACAAAGCAGGGGTCATATCGAGGACACAGCGGAACACAGCGTGGGACACAGCGAGGACGCAGCGGGACATAGCGTGACACAGTGGGGACACAGCGGGACACAGCATGGACACAGCGGGGGACACAGCAAAACACAACGGGATACAGCGGGGGACACAGCAGGACACAGCGGGGGACACAGCGGGGGACACAGCGGGACACAGTGGGGAACACAGCGAGGACACAGCGGGACACAACGGGACACAGCGTCGATACAGCGGGGAGGCAGCGTTACACAGCGTGGTACACACTGTGGACACAACGGGACACAGTGGGGGCACAGGGGTACACAGCGGGACACAGTGGGACACAGCGGGGCAAAGCGTGAGACACAGCGGGGGACAGAGAGGGAGACAGCAGGGGACACAGCGAGGAAACAGCGGGACACAGCGGTGACACAGCGGGGACTCAGCGGGGTAAACAGTGGGACACAGCGGGGGACACAGCGGGACACAGCGGGGGACACTGCGGGACACAGTGTGGGACAGAGCGTGGGACACAGCGAAACACAGCGGGGCAAAGCTGGACACAGCGAGGTACACAGAGGGACACAGCGGGACACAGCGGGCACACAGCGGGGACACAGAGGGACACAGCGGGACACAGCGGGGACAGAGCGGGACACAGTCGGACACAGCGGGACACAGCGAGGGACACAGCGGGACACAGCGGGGGACCCAGCGAGGACACAGCGGGACAAAGCGGGGGACACAGCGAGGACACAGCGGTGGACACAACGGGGGACACAGCAGGACACAGCGGGGAACACAGCGAGGACACAGCGGGACACAGCGGGAAACACTGCGAGGTCACAGCGGGGGACAAAGCGGGACAACACGGGACACAGTGTGACACAGTGGGACACAGCGGGGACACTGCAGGGCACAGCACGACAAAGCGGGCGACAGAGCAAGACACAGCAGGGGACACATCGGGGGTCAGTAGGGACAGAGAGGGGACACAGCGTTACACAGCGGGGGACACAGAGGGGTACACAGCG
>NW_012327025.1:0-1281 GCF_000151885.1 Dipodomys ordii
GTCCCGCTGTGTCCCGCTGTGTCCCGCTGTGTACTGCTGTGTCCCGCGTTGAGTCCCGCTGTGTCCCCGCTGTGTCCCAATGTGTCCTCGCTGTGTCCCGCGCTGGGTCCCGCTGTGTCCCCCCTGTGTCCCCCGCTGTGTCCGGCTGTGTCCGGCTGTGTCCCCCGCTGTGTCCCCCGCAGTGTCAGCGCTGTGTCCGGCTGTGTCCGGCTGTGTCCCCCGCTGTGTCCCCCGCAGTGTCAGCGCTGTGTCCTGCTGTGTCCTCGCTGTGTCCCTCGCTGTCTCTCGCTCTGTACCCCGCTGTGTCTCAAGCTTTGTCCCCGCTGTGTCCCACTGTGTCCCGCTGTGTCCCGCTGTGCCCCCACTGTGTCCCGTTGTGTTCACAGCTGTGTACCATGCTGTGTAACGCTGTGTCCCCGCTGTATCGACGCTGTGTACCGCTGGGTATGGCTGTGTCCTCGCTGTGTTCCCTGCTGTGTCCCGCTGTGTCCCCCACTGTGTCCCCCGCTGTGTCCCTATGTGTCCCACGCTTTGTCCCCCTGTGTCCCCGCAGTTTCCCCGCTGTGTCCCGCTGTTCCCCACGGTGTTCTGTGGTGTCCCGCTTTGTCCCCCGCTGTGTCCCCTGGTGAGTCGCCGCTGTGTCCCCGCTTTGTCCCGCTGAGTCCTCCATATGTCCCCCGCTGTGTCCCGCTGTGTCCCCCGCTGTGTCCCGCTGTGTCCACTGCTGGGACCCGGCTGTGTCCCGCTGTGTCCCGCTATCTCCCGCTGTGTCCTCACTGTTTCCTACTCTGTGTTCTGCTGTGTCCTCGCTGTGTCCCCCGCTGTGTCCCGCTGTGTCCCCCGCTGTGCCCTGCAGTGTCCCGCTCTCTCCCGCTGTGCCCTCGCTGTGTCCCGCTGTGTCCCGCTGTGTCCCCCACTCTTTCCCCTGCTGTGTCCGGCTTTGTCCCCCACTGTGTCCCGCTCTGTCCCCCTCTGTGTCCCGCTGTGTCCCCCGCTGTGTCCCACGGTGTCCCCGCAGTGTCACTGCTGTTTCCTGCTGTGTCCCGCTGTGTTCCGTGGTGTCCCTCTTTGTCTCCCGCTGTGTCCCCCGCTGTGTCCCGCTGTGTCCAACTGTGTCCCGCTCTGTCCCCGCTGTGTCCCGCTGTGTCCCGCTGTGTCCCACTGCGTCCCGCTTTGTCCCGCTGTGCCCCCACTGTGTCCCGTTGTGTCCACAGGTTGTACCATGCTGTGTAACGCTGTGTCTCCGCTGTATCGACGCTGTGTCCCGCTGGGTCCCGATGT
>NW_012327026.1:0-1281 GCF_000151885.1 Dipodomys ordii
CTCTGTGTCCCTTTGTGACCACAGCTGTGTATCCTGCTGTGTCTGCTATGTCCCCGCTGCATCGATGCTATGTCCCGCTGGGTCCCGTTGTGTCCTCGCTGTGTCCCCTGCTGTGTCCCGCTGTGTCCCCCCTGTATCCCCCACTGTGTCCCGCTGTGTCCCCCTATGTGTCTCCCGCTGTGTCCCGCTGTGTCCTGCTGTGTCACACTGTGTCCCGTGGTGCCCGGCTTTGTCACCCGCTGTGTCCCCCGCTGAGTCCCGCTGTGTCCCCGCTGTGTCCCAATGTGTCCTCGCTGTGTCCCCTGCCGTGTCCCGCAGTGTCTCCCTGTGTCCCCTGCTGTTTCTCGCTGTGTCCTCCCTGTGTCCCCCGCTGTGTCCCGCTGTGTCCCCTGCTGTGTCCCGCTGTGTCTACTGCTGTGTTCCTGCTGTGTCCCGCTGTGTCCCGCTGTGTCCCCCTGTATCCTCGCTGTGTCCCACGCTGTGTTCCGCTCTGTCCTCGCTGTGTCCCCCGATGTGCCCCGTTGTGTCCCCAGCTGTGTACCCCGCAGTGTTCGCTGTGTCCCAGCTGTATCGATGCTGTGTCCTGCTTTGTCTCGCTGTGTCCTTGCTGTGTCTACCACTGTGTCCCGCTGTGTCCACCGCTGTGTCCCGCTGTGTCCCCTGATCTGTCCCGCTGTGTCCACTGCTGTGTCCCCGCTGTGTCCCGCTGTTTCACCCACTGTGTCCTGCTGTGTCCCCGCTGTGTCCTGCTGTGTCCCCCCTGTGTCCCCCGCTGTGTCCCGCTGTGTCCCCCGATGTGTCCCACGCTGTGTCCCCCGATGTGTCCCCCGCTGTGTCCCGCTGTGTCCCCCGCTGTGATCCGCTGTGTCCCTCGCTGTGTCCTGCTGTGTCCTTGTTGTGTCCCCCGCTGTCTCCTGCTGTGTACTCGCTGTGACCCCCGCTGTGTCCCGCTGTGTCCCCCACTATGTCCCCCGCTGTGTCCCTGCAGTGTCCCCGCTGTGTCCTGCTGTATACTGCTGTGTCCCCCGCTGAGGCCCGCTGTGTCTCTGCTGTGTCCCGCTGTGTCCCCCGCTGTGTCCAGCTGTGTCCCCCGCTGTGTCCCGCTGTGTCCCCCACTGTGTTCCACTGTGTCCTTGCTGTGTCCCCCGCTGTGACCCGCTGTGTCCCACTGTGTCCCCCGCTGTGTCCCCCGCTGTGTCCCACTGTGTCCCCCGCTGTGTCCCGCTGAGTCACCGCTTTGTCCCGCTGTGTCCTTGCTGAGTCCCCCGCTGTCTCCCGCTG
>NW_012327027.1:0-1281 GCF_000151885.1 Dipodomys ordii
TTCTAGTTCTTCTTCTGCTTCTCGTTTTGCTTCTCCTTCTGCTTCTGCTTCTTCTGTTTCTCTTGCCTGAATTTCTGGTTCTACTTCTTCTGCTGCTTCTCCTTCTGCTTCTACTTCTACTTCTGCTTCTGTTTCTGCTTCTTCTGCTTCTTCTCTTTCGACTTCTCCTGCTTCTGCTTCTTGTGCTTCTCCTGCTTCTCTTTCTACTTCTCATTCCGCTTCTGCTTCTCCTTCTGCTTCTGCTTCTCCTCCTTCTCCTTCTCCTACTTCTGCTTCTCCTTCTGCTTCTGCTTCTGCTTCAATTTCTCCTTCTGCTGCTCATTCTGCTTCTGCGTCTTCTGTTTCTTCTGCTTCTCCTGCTTCTGCTTCTCCTGCTTCTCCTACTTCTCGTGCTGCTTCTCCTTCTGCGTCTCTTTCTCTTCTGCTTATCCTTTTGCTTCTCCTATTCCTAATCCTTCTCTTTCGCCTTCTCCGTCTTCTTCTTCTGCTTCGCCTGCTGCCTCTGCTTCTGCTTATTCTACTATTTCTGTTTCTTCTGCTTCTGCTTCAGATTGTGCTTCTTCTGTTTCTCCTGCTTCAGATTCTGCTTCTGCTTCTTCGGCTTCTCCTGTTTCTTCTGCTTCTGCTTCTCCTGCTTCTTCTGCTTCTCCTGCTTCTCTTTCTGCTTCTCCTCTGCCTCTGCTTCTCCTTCTGCTTCTGCTTCTGCTCTTCTCTTTCTTCTGGTTCTTTTGCTTCTGTTTCTTCTGCTTCTTCTTCATCTGTTTCTTCTGATTCTACTTCTGCTTCTCCTTCTTCTCCTCTTTCTGCTTCTACTTCTGCTTCTTCTGATTCTCCTGCTTCTCCTTCTTGTTCTCCTTCTGTTTCTGATTCTCTTTCTGCTTCTGCTTCTCCTTCTGCTGCTCCTTCTCCTTCTCCTTCTTCTGCTTCTCCCACTGCTTCTGCTTCTGCTTCTTTTGCTTATTCTTTTTCTTCTGCTTCTGCTTCTCCTGCTTCTTCTGCTTCTACTGCTTCTCCTTATGCTTCATCTTCTTCTTCTCCTTCTCCTTCTTCTTCTTCTTCTTCTTCTTCTTCTTCTTCTTCTTCTTCTTCTTCTTCTTCTTCTTCTTCTTCTTCTTCTTCTTCTTCTTCTTCTCTTTCTTCTTCTTCTTCTTCTTCTTCTTCTTCTTCTTCTTCTTCTTCTTCTTCTTCTTCTTCTTCTTCTTCTTCTTCTTCTTCTTCTTCTCTTTTTTCTGCTTCTGCTTTTCCTGCTTCTTCTGCTTCTACTGCTTCTCTTTCTGCTTC
>NW_012327028.1:0-1281 GCF_000151885.1 Dipodomys ordii
GGAGAAACAGAAGGAGAAGCAGAAAGAGAAGCAGAAGAAGGAGCTTGGAGACGGAAAAGCAGCCGGAGAAGCAGAAAGAACAACAGAAGGAGAAGTGGGAGATGCATAAACAGGAGAAGCAGAAGTAGAAGAATCAGGAGAAGGACAAGAAGCAGAAGCAGAAGGAGAAGCAGAAACAGAAGGAGAAGAAGAAAGAGAAAGAGGGGAAGCTGAAGAAGCAGAAGCAGGACCTGAAGCAGAAGATACAGAACAAGCAGAAGAAGCAGTAGCAGAAGCAGAACGCGAAGCAGAAGAAGAAGAAGGAGAAGGAGAAAGAGAAGGATTAGGAGTAGGAAGAGCAGAAGGAGAATCAGAAACAGAACGAGAAGCAGAAGGTGCAGCAGGAGAAGCAGAAGGAGAAGCAGAAGAAGGAGAAGCAGAAGCAGAAGAAGCAGCAGAAGGAGAAGCAGAAGCAGAAGAAGATGCAGAAGGAGAAGCAGGAGAAGAAGAAGAAGCAAAAGCAGAAGGAGAAGCAGAAGTAGGAGAAGGAGAAGGAGAAGGAAGGGCAGCAGAAGCAATAGGAGAAGCAGAAGCAGAATGAGAAGGAGAAAGAGAAGCAGTAGAAGCAGAAGAAGCAGGAAAGGAAGAAGCAGAAGAAAGAGAAGAAGAAGAAGAAGAAGAAGAAGAAGAAGAAGAAGAAGAAGAAGAAGAAGAAGAAGAAGAAGAAGAAGAAGAAGAAGAAGAAGAAGAAGAAGAAGAAGAAGAAGAAGAAGAAGAAGAAGAAGAAGGAGAAGGAGAAGCAGTAGAAGCAGAAGAAGCAGAAGCAGGAGTAGCAGAAGCAGAAGAAAAAGAATAAGCAAAAGAAGCAGAAGCAGAAGCAGTGGGAAAAGCATAAGAAGGAGAAGAAGAAGGAGCAGCAATAGCAGAAGCAGAAGCAGAAAGAGAAGCAGAAACAGAAGGAGAACAAGAAGGAGAAGCAGGAGAATCAGAAGAAGCAGAAGTAGAAGCAGAAAGAAGAAAAGAAGGAGAAGCAGAAGTAGAATCAGAAGAAACAGAAGAAGAAGAAGAAGAAACAGAAGCAAAAGTAACAGAAGAAGGAGAAGATCAGAAGCAGAAGCAGAAGGAGAAGCAGAAGCAGAAGGAGAAGCAGAAAAAGAAGCAGGAGAAGCAGAAGAAGCAGGAGAAGCAGAAGCAGAAGAAACAGGAGAAGCCGAAGAAGCAGAAGCAGAATCTGAAGCAGAAGGAGAAACAGAAGAAGCACAATCTGAAGCAGAATCAGAAGAAACAAAAATAGTAGAATAT
>NW_012327029.1:0-1281 GCF_000151885.1 Dipodomys ordii
GATTCACGTCTAGAGGCCTCACCTCATGAAGACGCGGAAAGCTCAGGCCACTCAGACGAACGACCAGGCCCCCGCCCCCCCCCCGCCTTCGGGCTTCCCTGGAGTCCTGCTCCTAATTATCTCTTTAATATCTCTTTATCTTCCAGCCCCTGCTTCCCGACCGGATGGTGATATCTGAAGCACTCAGCGGCAACCAGACAGCCAGAGGGGAACGCGAGCCATCCATGCAGGTGGCGTAACCGTCCATCCTCACCCCCCCCCGCAGGCGATTACTCGAACACGACCACGACCTCCGACCTACCCCCCGCACCAAAATCCACAACCCTACCCTCGGAACAAAATAAAACAAATTTGCTTGAATCTCACGCTGCCTTTTGTTTGTAATTGACGCAATAGGCGAAGGGGAGGGATCTCATTTCTGGTGCCTGACGGGGGGGGAGGGGGGAGGGGGCGGGGGAATTGGAGAGGAGAGAAGAGGGGGCAGAGGGCATCGCACTGTATCTGTGTGTGTGCGTGCGTGCATCTTTGAGGAAACTCAAAGTTCGGACGCGACAGAGCATGTATGTAGTCCAGCCGGACCAATTCACCACGTCTCTGTCTCTTGTCTCTCTGTTTCTGTTTCTCTATTTCTCTCTCTGTGTCTCTCTTTGTCTCTGTCTGTCTGTCTGTCTGTCTGTCTGTCTGTCTGTCTCTGTCTCTCTCTCTCTCTCTCTCGTTTGAATTCTCTCTCCCACCCGCCCGCCCGCCCGCACTCCCTCCCTCCTTTTCCTCTCGACTTGCCAGTCAATCCTGGGGCTTGAGCTACTGTACTGGCGCTCCAACACACAACGGTCCCACTCCGAGCCTGCCTGCCTGCCTGCCTGCCTATGCATGGGCCCCATACTCCAACGAGGCACATCATCATCCCCACCCCACCCCTTCTCTGAAAAGAAGGCAGTCTCTCTCGGGGCCAGCCAGGCTGGGCCGGTTTTCTCAGTCAGTCAGTGCGTGGTTTGTTTGTTCTTTTTTTTCCCCCATGCATTTCATGAGAGAAAACTGCAATTCACAAAACCACCGCTAGATGGCGCGCGTTCGCCGTCGACGAGGTGGATGGGGCGGCGGGAGGGGCAAAACACGGGTCGGGTCAGTCACTCACTCAGTCAGTCAGTCCTCACCTACCCGGCAGTGGGTAGTGAGAGTTCTGACATACACATACATATAGGTTGTTATGATTCATTATTATCATCATTTGCTTTTCCTCTGTCATAGCCATGACGACGGGGAGGGGGGAGGGCGGGGTTT
>NW_012327030.1:0-1281 GCF_000151885.1 Dipodomys ordii
ACTCCTAATCCTTCTTCTTTCGCCTTCTCCTCTCTCTCTGCTTTCCTGCTGCTCTGCTCTGCTATGTACTATTACTGTTTCTCTGCTTCTGCTTCAGATTGTGCTTCTTCTGTTTCTCCTTCTACTTCAGATTATGATTCTGCTTCTTCGGCTTCGCGTGTTTCTTCTGCTTCAGCTTCTCCTGCTTCTTCTTTTTCTCCTGCTTCTCCTTCTGCTTCTCCTTCTGCTTCTGCTTCTCCTTCTGCTTCTGCTTCTGCTCTTCTCCTTCTTCTGTTTCTTTTGCTTCTGTTTCTTCTGCTTCTTTTTGTTCTGTTTTTTCTGATTCTCCTTCTCCTTCTCCTTCTTCTCCTCTTTCTGCTTCTACTTCTGCTTCTTCTGATTCTCCTGCTTCTCCTTCTTGTTCTCCTTCTGTTTCTGCTTCTCATTCTGCTTCTGCTTCTCCTTCTGCTGCTCCTTCTCCTTCTTCTGCTTCTCCCACTGCTTCTTCTTCTGCTTCTTTTGCTTATTCTTTTTCTTCCGCTTCTGCTTCTCCTGATTCTGCTTCTTCTGCTTCTACTGCTTCTCCTTACGCTTCTCCTTATGCTGCTTCTTCTTCTTCTTCTTCGTCTTCTTCTTCTTCTTCATCTTCTTCTCTTTCGTCTGCTTCTGCTTTTCCTGCTTCTTCTGCTTCTACTGCTTCTCTTTCTGCTTCTCATTCTGCTTCTGCTTCTCCTTCTGCTTCTCCTATTGCTTCTGCTGCCCTTCCTTCTCCTTCTCCTTCTCCTACTTCTGCTTCTTCTGCTTCTCCTGCTTCTCCTTCTGCATCTTCTTCTCCTTCTGCTTACCCTTCTGCTTCTCCTTTTGCTGCTCTTTCTCTGTCTTCTCCTACTCCCTCTGATTCTGCTTCTTATGCTTATTCTTTTTCTTCTGCTTCTCCTGCTTCTGCTTCTTCTGCTTCTTCTGCTTCTCCTTTTGCTTCTCCTTCTTCTCCTCCTCCTCCGTCTTCTTCTTCTTCTTCTTCTTCTTCTTCTTCTTCTTCTTCTTCTTCTTCTTCTTCTTCTTCTTCTTGTTCTTCTTCTTCTTCTTCTTCCTCTTCTCTTTCTTCTGCTTCTATATTCCTGCTTCTGCTTCTACTGCTTCTCTTTCTGCTTCTCATTCTGCTTCTGCTTCTCCTTCTGCTTCTCCTATTGCTTCTGCTGCTCTTCCTTCTCCTTCTCCTACTTCTACTTCTTCTTCTGCGTCTGCTTCTTCTGCTTCTCCAGACTTCTCCTTCTGCATCTTTTTCTGCTTCTTCTTCTCCTT
>NW_012327031.1:0-1281 GCF_000151885.1 Dipodomys ordii
CTCCCCCCGCCCCCTCCCGCCTTCGGGCTTCCCTGGATTCCTGCTCCTAATTATCTCTTTAATATCTCTTTATCTTCCAGCCCCTGCTTCCTGACCGGATGGTGATATCTGAAGCACTCAGCGGCAACCAGACAGCCAGAGGGGAACGCGAGCCATCCATGCAGGTGGGGCAACCGTCCATCCTCACCCCCCCCCCGCAGGCGATTACTCGACCACGACCACGACCTCCGACCCCCCCCCTCGCACCAAAATCCACAACCCTTCCCTCGGAACAAAATAAAACAAATTTGCTTGAATCTCACGCTGCCTTTTGTTTGTAATTGACGCAATAGGCGAAGGGGAGGGATCTCATTTCTGGTGCCTGACGGGGGGGAGGGGGGAGGGGGCGGGGGAATTGGAGAGGAGAGAAGAGGGGGCAGAGGGCATCTCAGTGTATCTGTGTGTGTGCGTGCGTGCATCTTTGAGGAAACTCAAAGATCGGACGCGACGGAGCATGTATGTAGTCCAGCCGGACCAATTCACCACGTCTCTGTCTCTTGTCTCTCTGTTTCTGTTTCTCTATTTCTCTCTCTGTGTCTCTCTTTGTCTCTGTCTGTCTGTCTGTCTGTCTGTCTGTCTGTCTGTCTCTCTCTCATTTGAAATCTCTCTCCCGCCCGCCCGCCCGCCCGCACTCCCTCCCACCTTTTCCTCTCGACTTGCCAGTCAATCCTGGGGCTTGAGCTACTGTACTGGCGCTCCAACACACAACGGTCCCACTCCGAGCCTGCCTGCCTGCCTGCCTGCCTATGCATGGGCCCCATACTCCAACGAGGCACATCATCATCCCCACCCCACCCCTTCTCTGAAAAGAAGGCAGTCTCTCTCGGGGCCAGCCAGCCTGGGCCGGTTTTCTCAGTCAGTCAGTGCGTGGTTTGTTTGTTCTTTTTTTTCCCCCATGCATTTCATGAGAGAAAAACTGCAATTCACAAAACCACCACTAGATGGCGCGCGTTCGCCGTCGACAAGGTGGATGGGGCGGCGGGAGGGGCAAAACACGGGTCGGGTCAGTCACTCACTCAGTCAGTCAGTCCTCACCTACCCGGGAGTGGGGAGTGAGAGTTCTGACATACACATACATATAGGTTGTTATGATTCATTATTATCATCATTTGCTTTTCCTCTGTCGTAGCCATGACGACGGGGAGGGGGGAGGGCGGGGTTTCGACCGCCAGCCGACGTGTTGCGGAGGGGGAGGGGGAGGGGGAGGAGTCGCTCGTTCCCTGGATAGATCCGTCTCCCCTC
>NW_012327032.1:0-1281 GCF_000151885.1 Dipodomys ordii
GAAAAAAAAGAACTAACAAAACACGCACGAAATGCACGGAAAATCATCTCCAGGCTGACAGGCCTCGAGAGAGTAGGCCTTCTTATCAGAGAAGGGGTGGGGAAAATATCATGACGCCCCCCCCCGCTTTCGGACTTCCCTGGAGTCCTGCTCCTAATTATCTCTTTAATATCTCTTTATCTTCCAGCCCCTGCTTCCTGACCGGATGGTGATATCTGAAGCACTCAGCGGCAACCAGACAGCCAGAGGGGAACGCGAGCCATCCATGCAGGTGGCGTAACCGTCCATCCTCACCCCCCCCGCAGGCGATTACTCGACCACGACCACGACCTCCGACTCCCACCCCGCACCAAAATCCACAACCCTACCCTCGGAACAAAATAAAACAAATTTGCTTGAATCTCACGCTGCCTTTTGTTTGTAATTGACGCAATAGGCGAAGGGGAGGGATCTCATATCTGGTGCCTGACGGGGGGGAGGGGGGAGGGGGCGGGGGAATTGGAGAGGAGCGAAGAGGGGGCAGAGGGCATCTCAGTGTATCTGTGTGTGTGCGTGCGTGCATCTTTGAGGAAACTCAAAGATCGGACGCGACAGAGCATGTATGTAGTCCAGCCGGACCAATTCACCACGTCTCTGTCTCTTGTCTCTCTGTTTCTGTTTCTCTATTTCTCTCTCTGTGTCTCTCTTTGTCTCTGTCTGTCTGTCTGTCTGTCTGTCTGTCTGTCTGTCTGTCTCTCTCTCTCTCTCGTTTGAATTCTCTCTCCCGCCCGCCCGCCCGCCCGCACTCCCTCCCTCCTTTTCCTCTCGACTTGCCAGTCAATCCTGGGGCTTGAGCTACTGTACTGGCGCTCCAACACACAACGGTCCCACTCCGAGCCTGCCTGCCTGCCTGCCTGCCTATGCATGGGCCCCATACTCCAACGAGGCACATCATCATCCCCACCCCACCCCTTCTCTGAAAAGAAGGCAGTCTCTCTCGGGGCCAGCCAGCCTGGGCCGGTTTTCTCAGTCAGTCAGTGCGTGGTTTGTTTGTTCTTTTTTTTCCCCCATGCATTCCATGAGAGAAAACTGCAATTCACAAAACCACCACTAGATGGCGTGTGTTCGCCGTCGACAAGGTGGATGGGGCGGCGGGAGGGGCAAAACGCGGGTCGGGTCAGTCACTCACTCAGTCAGTCTGTCCTCACCTACCCGGCAGTGGGGAGTGAGAGTTCTGACATACACATACATATAGGTTGTTATGATTCATTATTATCATCATTTGCTTTCCTCTGTCGTAGC
>NW_012327033.1:0-1281 GCF_000151885.1 Dipodomys ordii
CGCCCTCCCCCCTCCCCGTCGTCATGGCTACGACAGAGGAAAAGCAAATGATGATAATAATGAATCATAACAACCTATATGTATGTGTATGTCAGAACTCTCACTCCCCACTGCCGGGTAGGTGAGGACTGACTGACTGAGTGAGTGACTGACCCGACCCGTGTTTTGCCCCTCCCGCCGCCCCATCCACCTTGTCCACGGCGAACGCGCGCCATCTAGAGGTGGTTTTGTGAATTGCAGTTTTCTCTCATGAAATGCATGGGGGAAAAAAAAGAACAAACAAACCACGCACTGACTGACTGAGAAAACCGGCCCAGGCTGGCTGGCCCCGAGAGAGACTGCCTTCTTTTCAGAGAAGGGGTGGGGTGGGGATGATGATGTGCCTCGTTGGAGTATGGGGCCCATGCATAGGCAGGCAGGCAGGCAGGCAGGCTCAGAGTGGGACCGTTGTGTGTTGGAGCGCCAGTACAGTAGCTCAAGCCCCAGGATTGACTGGCAAGTCGAGAGGAAAAGGAGGGAGGGAGTGCGGGCGGGCGGGCGGGCGGGAGAGAGAATTCAAACGAGAGAGAGAGAGAGAGACAGACAGACAGACAGACAGACAGACAGACAGACAGTCAGACAGACAAACAGACAGACAGACAAAGACAAAGAGAGACACAGAGAGAGAAATAGAGAAACAGAAACAGAGAGACAAGAGACAGAGACGTGGTGAATTGGTCCGGCTGGACTACATACATGCTCTGTCGGGTCCGATCTTTGAGTTTCCTCAAAGATGCACGCACGCACACACAGATACACTGAGATGCCCTCTGCCCCCTCTTCTCTCCTCTCCAATTCCCCCGCCCTCTCCCCCTCCCCCCCGTCAGGCACCAGAAATGAGATCCCTCCCCTTCGCCTATTTCGTCGTCAATTACAAACAAAAGGCAGCGTGAGATTCAAGCAAATTTGTTTTATTTTGTTCCGAGGGTAGGGTTGTGGATTTTGGTGCGGGGGGGGGCCGGAGGTCGTGATCGTGGTCGAGTAATCGCCTGCGGGGGGCGTGAGGATGGACGGTTACGCCACCTGCATGGATGGCTCGCGTTCCCCTCTGGCTGTCTGGTTGCCGCTGAGTGCTTCAGATATCACCATCCGGTCAGGAAGCAGGGGCTGGAAGATAAAGAGATATTAAAGAGATAATTAGGAGCAGGACTCCAGGGAAGCCCGAAGGCGGGGGGGGCGGGGGGAGGGGGCAGGGAGAGAAAGTTGGAGAGGAGGGGAGACGGATCTATCCAGGGAACGTGA
>NW_012327034.1:0-1281 GCF_000151885.1 Dipodomys ordii
AGCAGAAGAAGTAGAATAAGGACAATCACAAGCTGAAGGAGATGCAGATGGAGAAGCTGGAGAAGCAGAAGATGCTGAAGCTGAAGGTGAAGTAGACGGAGGATAAACAGAAGCAGAAGGAGAAGCAGAAGAGGAATGAGAAGCAGAAAAAGAAGCAGGAGAAGCACAATAAGCAGAAGCAGGAGAAGCCGAAAGAGTAGAAGCAGAAGAAGCAGAAACAGAAGCAGAAGCAACAGAAGAAGTAGAACCAGAAATTCAGGCAGGAGAAACAGAAGAAGCAGAAGCAGAAGCAGAAGGAGAAGCAAAAAGAGAAGCAGAAGGAGAAGTAGAAGAAGCAGCAGAAGAAGCAGAAAAACAAGCAGGAGAAGCAGAAGTAGAAAGAGAATTAGAAGCAGAAGAAGCAGAAGAAGAAGCAGTAGAAGCATAAGAAGCAGAAGAAGGAGAAGCAGAAGCAGAAGAACAAGAAGAAGCATAAGAAGCAGAAGCAGAAGCAGAGGGAGAAACAGAAGAAGGAGAAGGAGCAGCAGAAGGTGAAGCAGAAGGAGATGCAGAAACAGAAAGAGAAGCAGAAA
This sequence comes from Dipodomys ordii, assembly GCF_000151885.1. NCBI lineage: Eukaryota > Metazoa > Chordata > Mammalia > Rodentia > Heteromyidae > Dipodomys > Dipodomys ordii. Next base: position 573 of record NW_012327034.1, read on the forward strand.
CAGAAGGAGTAGAAGAAGGATTAGTTGGAGAATCAGAAGAAGCAGAAGCAGAATGAGAAGAAGAAAGAGAAGGAGTGGCAGCAGAAGAAACAGGAATAGAAGAAGCAGAATAAAGAGAAGAAGAATAAGAAGAATAAGAAGAAGAAGAAGAAGAAGAAGAAGAAGAAGAAGAAGAAGAAGAAGAAGAAGAAGAAGAAGAAGAAGAAGAAGAAGAAGAAGAAGAAGAAGAAAAAGAAGCATAAGGAGAAGCATAAAGAGAAGCAGTAGAAGCAGAAGAAGCAGAAGCAGGAGAAGCAGAAGCAGAAGAAAAAGAATAAGGAAAAGAAGCAGATGCAGAAGCAGTGGGAGAAGCAGAAGAAGGAGAAGGAGAAGGAGCAGCAGAAGGAGAAGCAGAAGCAGAAAGAGAAGCAGAAACAGAAGGAGAACAAGAAGGAGATGCAGGAGAATCAGAAGAAGCAGAAGTAGAAGCAGAAAGAGGAGAAGAAGGAGAAGCAGAAGTAGAATTAGAAGAAACAGAAGAAGAATCAGAATAAACAGAACCAAAAGAAACAGAAGAAGGAGAAGATCAGAAGCAGAAGGAGAAGCAGAAATAGAAGCAGGAGAAGCAGAAGAAGCAGGCGAAGCAGAAACAGGAGAAGCCGAAGAAGCAGAAGCAGAATGCGAAGCAGAAGGAGAAACAGAAGAAGCAAAATCTGAACCAGAAGCTAGA
>NW_012327035.1:0-1281 GCF_000151885.1 Dipodomys ordii
GTCTCCCGCTGTGACTTGCTGTGTCCCGCTGTTTCCCGCTGTGTCCCGCTGTGTCCCCCGCTGTGTTCCGCGCTGTGTTCCACTGTGTCCTCGTTGTGTCCCCGCTGTGTCCCGCTGTGTGACGCTGTGTCCCGCTGTGTTCTGCTGTGTCTGCGTCTGTGTCCCCCGCTGTGTCCCGCTGTGTCCCCTGCTGTGTCCCCCGCTGTGTCCCCCTGTGTCCCGCTGTGTCCTTGCTGTGTCCCCGCTGTGTTCTGCTGTGTCCCTCTGTGTCCCCGCTGTCCCCCACTGTGTCCCCTGCTGTGTCCCCCGCTGTGTCCCGCTGTGTCCCCACTGTGTCCCCTCTGGGTCCCGCTGGGTCCCGCTGTGTCCCCGCTGTGTCCCCGCTGTGTCCCGCTGTGTCCCTTGTGTGTCCTCACTATGTAAACGCTAAGTCCCTCTGTGCCCCCGCTGTGTCCCACTGTGTCCCCCGCTGTTTCCCCACTGTGTCCCCGCTGTGTCCTCTTGTGTCCCGCTATGTCCTCGCTGTGTCCTTCTATATCCCGCTGTGTCCCCCGCTGTGTCCCACACTATTTCCTCGCTGTGACTTCCTGTGTCCATGCTGTGTCCCTGCTGTGTCCCGCTGTGTACCCCGCTGTGTTCCCCGCTCTGTCCCACTGTGTCCTTGCTGTGTCCCCGCTGTGTCCCCGCTGTCCCCCGCTGTGTCCCCGCTGTGTCTCCCTGCTGTCCCCCGCTGTGTCCCCTCTGTGTCCCGCTGTGTCCCCGCTGTGTCCCCGGTGTGTCCCCGCTGTTTCCCGCTGTGTCCCCGCTGTGTCCACCGCTGTGTCCCCGCTGTGTCCCACTCTGTCCCCACTGTGTCCCATCTTTGTCCTGCTCTTTCCCTCGGTGTGTCCCGCTGTGTCCCCCGCTGTGTCTGGTTGTGTTTCCCGCTGTGTCCCACTGTGTCCTGCTGTGTACCCCCTGTGTCCCGCTGTGTACCGATGTGTCCCCGCTGTGTCTCCCTGCTGTCCCCCGCTGTGTCCCCACTGTGTTCCGCTGTGTCCCCGCTATGTCCCTGCTGTGTCTCCCTGCTGTCCCCCGCTGTGTCCCCTCTGTGTCCCGCTGTGTCCCGCTGTGTACTCGCTGTGTCCCCGCTGTTTCCCGCTGTGTCCTGCTGTGTCCGGCTTGTCCCCGCTGTCCCCCGCTGTGTCCCCAGCAGTGTCCCCGCTGTGTCCAGCTGTGTCCCATTTTGTCCCTCTGTGTAACACACTGTGTCCCCGCTTTTTCCCCCGCTTTGTCCCCGCT
>NW_012327036.1:0-1281 GCF_000151885.1 Dipodomys ordii
AAAAAAAAAAAAAAACCCCCGCCCCCCCCCGCCTTCGGGCTTCCCGGGAGTCCTGCTCATAATAATCTCTTTAATATCTCTTTATCTTCCAGCCCCTGCTTCATGACTGGATTGTGATATTTGAAGCATTCAGCGGCAACCAGACAGCCAGAGGGGAACGCGAGCCATCCATGCAGGTGGAGTATCCGTCCATCCTCACCCCCCCCCCCGCAGGCGATTACTCGACCACGACCACGACCTCCGACCCCCCCCCGCACCAAAATCCACAACCCTACCCTCGGAACAAAATAAAACAAATTTGCTTGAATCTCACGCTGCCTTTTGTTTGTAATTGACGCAATAGGCGAAGGGGAGGGATCTCATTTCTGGTGCCTGACGGGGGGAGAGGGGGGAGGGGGCGGGGCAATTGGAGAGGAGAGAAGAGGGAGCAGAGGGCATCTCAGTGTATCTGTGTGTGTGCGTGCGTGCATCTTTGAGGAAACTCAAAGATCGGACGCGACAGAGCATGTATGTAGTCCAGCTGGACCAATTCACCACGTCTCTGTCTCTTATCTCTCTGTTTCTGTTTCTCTATTTCTCTCTCTGTGTCTCTCTTTGTCTCTGTCTGTCTGTCTGTCTGTCTGTCTGTCTGTCTCTCTCTCCCTCTCTCTCTCTCTCGTTGCTCTCTCCCGCCCGCCTGCCTTCCCGCACTCCCTCCCTCCTTTTCCTCTCGACTTGCCAGTCAATCCTGGGGCTTGAGCTACTGTACTGGCGCTCCAACACACAACGGTCCCACACCGAGCCTGCCTGCCTGCCTGCCTGCCTAGGCATGGGCCCCATACTCCAACGAGGCACATCATCATCCCCACCCCACCCCTTCTCTGAAAAGAAGGCAGTCTCTCTCGGGGCCAGCCAGCCTGGGCCGGTTGTCTCAGTCAGTCAGTGCGTGGTTTGTTTGTTCTTTTTTTTTCCCCCATGCATTTCATGAGAGAAAACTGCAATTCACAAAACCACCACTAGATGGCGCGCGTTCGCCGTCGACAAGGTGGATGGGGCGGCGGGAGGGGCAAAACACGGGTCGAGTCAGTCACTCACTCAGTCAGTCAGTCCTCACCTACCCGGCAGTGGGGAGTGAGAGTTCTGACATACACATACATATAGGTTGTTATGATTCATTATTATCATCATTTGCTTTTCCTCTGTCATAGCCATGACGACGGGGAGGGGGGAGGGCGGGGTTTCGACCGCCAGCCGACGTGTTGCGGAGGGGGAGGGGGAGGGGGAGGAGTCGCTCGTCCCTGA
>NW_012327037.1:0-1281 GCF_000151885.1 Dipodomys ordii
AGTCCCGCTGTGTACTGCTGTGTCCCCCGCTGTGTCCCCCTGTGTCCCCACGGTGTCCCAATATGTCCTCGCTGTGTACCCCGCTGTGTCCCGCTGAGTCCCGCTGTGTTCCCCGCTGTGTACCCCGCTGTGTCCTGCTGTGTCCCCCGCTGTGTCCAACTGTGTCCCCCCTGTGTCCCCCGCTGTGTCCCGCTGTGTCCCGCTGTGTCCCCCCCTGTGTCCCCCGCTGTGTCCCGCTGTGTGCCCCGCTGTGTCCCGCTGTGTCCCCTGCTGTGTCCCGCTGTATACCTCTCTGTGTCCCCCGCTGTGTCGCGCTGTGAACAACTCTGTGTCCCCTGCTGTGTCCCTCTGTGTCCCACTGTGTACTGCTGTGTCCCCCGCTGAGTCTCCATGTGTCCCCGCTGTGTCCCAATATGTCCTCGCTGTGTCCCCCGCTGTGTCCCGATGAGTCCCGCTGTGTCCCCCGCTGTTTTCCCCCGCTGTGTCCCGCTGTGTCCCCCGCTGTATCCCACTGTGTCCCCCCTGTGTCCCCCGCTGTGTCCCGCTGTGTCCCGCTGTGTCCCCCGCTGTGTCTCCCGCTGTGTCCTGTTGTATCCTTTCTGTGTCCGCCGCTGTGTCCCGCTGTGTCCTCGCTGTGTCCCCCGCTGTCTCCCGCTCTGTCCCTGGCTGTGTCTCACACTTTGCCCCGCTGTGTCCCACTGTGTCCCGCTTTGTGCCGCTGTGCCCCCACTGTGTCCCGTTGTGTCCACAGCTGTGTACCACGCTGTGTAACGCTGTGTCCCCGCTGTATTGACGTTGTGTCCCGCTGGGTCCCGCTGGGTCCACGCTGTGTTCCCCGCTGTGTCCCGCTGTGTCCCCAGCTGTGTCCCCTGCTGTGTCCCCCGCTGTGTCCCCCAATGTGGCCCGCTGTGTCCTCGCTGTGTCCCCCGCTGTCTCCCGCTCTGTCCCCGGCTGTGTCTCACACTTTGCCCCGCTGTGTCCCACTGTGTCCCGCTTTGTGCCGCTGTGCCCCCACTGTGTCCCGTTGTGTCCACAGCTGTGTACCACGCTTTGTAACGCTGTGTCCCCGCTGTATTGACGTTGTGTCCCGCTGGGTCCCGCTGGGTCCACGCTGTGTTCCCCGCTGTGTCCCGCTGTGTCCCCAGCTGTGTCCCCTGCTGTGTCCCCCGCTGTGTCCCCCAATGTGGCCCGATGTGTCCTCGATGTGTCCCCCGCTGTGTCCCGCTGTCTTCCCGGCTGTGTCCCGCTGTGTCCCACTGTGTGCCGCTCTGTCCCTGCTGT
>NW_012327038.1:0-1281 GCF_000151885.1 Dipodomys ordii
CCATTTGAAGATTTCAATTGCTGTGAGCTCTTTTGCAGACTGATTAAAACTTGAGTTGATCTGCTTTCCTCTGCAGGGGTGGGATAAAATTTTCTAAGCAGACTATCTGTGTCGTCGCTATTGTTTTGTTTTTTTTTTTTAAATATTGTCTAGCTTGCAGAATTACTTGAGCAAGCTCAACAAATGTATCTTTTTGTCTTTTTTTTGTCGGTCGTGGGGCTTGAACTCTGGGCCTGAGCACTGTCCCTCAGCTATTCAGCTCAAGGCTAGTGCTGTACCACATGAGCTACAGTGCCACTTCCGGTTTTTCTGGTGGTTTATTGAAGATAAGAATTTCACGGACTTTTCCTGCCCGGGCTGGCTTTGAACCGCAATCCTCAGATCTCAGCCTCCTGAGTAGCTAGGATTACAGGCATGAGCCACCAGCTTCAACAAATGTTGTAAAATATTTTCTGCTCTAAGTTTTGCTGCCTTACTTAATTGGTATATCTTTGGGAAGCCAGCCTAAGGAAAGTTGCCAGACCCTTTCTGGAGTATAAACTAAAATCAAAAGGGAAAGGATCATGGGTTAGCAAGTGATAGATCACTAGCTCTTAGCAGGGAGTTCTCCATCCTGGAATCTGAAATGGTAAAAGTATAGTTACATGGTTGGTTGCCTGGAGCAACAGGCAAAAGCTCTGGCAGAAGACTCCAGAGAGGCTGGAGAAGTACCCATGAGTACTGATCTCAGCAGCCATGGCAGACTGCACCTTTTCATACATGATATGTTACTCTGTAATTCGTAACTTTTGTAACCAAGAGTTGCAATCTCCTCTGGATTGAGTTGGAATAATTCCAGAACCACCAGCTCATATTTGTTTATGAAGGGATTGTCTCAGGATCTTCCTGTGTCATCTTCTCTGACAGAGACATCATTTGCTAGCATGAGTGTTTGGGATGCAGAATACTTTTCTTATATTCCTCGGAGTTCTGTTGGCCTAGTACCTGCTTCTCACTGTTGCTTGTTTAGCTGGAGATGCAAATGTAGAAAGGAAGGAAGGAAGGAAGGAAGGAAGGAATCACAGTGCTGGAATCTCTCTTCTAATATAACGGATAAATTCAGAGAAAAACAAATATTATGCAAGCACAGAGCAGAGGAAAAAAGCACAGACCTCTCAGTGTATGTATAATTCTCTAACCATAAGATTCAAACAGAGATAATCCAGATGAAACACCAGAACCATAAGAAGTCATGTAAGATTCTTCGCATAGAAAACAAAACAGTCTGAAATACCTGTACAT
>NW_012327039.1:0-1281 GCF_000151885.1 Dipodomys ordii
GGCCAAAAAGAATACCGTTATACACAGGGGGGATAGTAAGACACCAACTCGCCTTCTATCTCCACATCTCACTAGGGTAATTACGCACACTTGTAGCCATAAAGCAATCCATCCCCAGGGAGCCAAAAAAATGGAGAATTCACAGCATGGATCCGAGGACGCCCCCCCGCCTTCGGGCTTCCCCGGAGTCCTGCTCCTAATTATCTCTTTAATATCTCTTTATCTTCCAGCCCCTGCTTCCTGACCGGATGGTGATATCTGAAGCACTCAGCGGCAACCAGACAGCCAGAGGGGAACGCGAGCCATCCATGCAGGTGGCGTAACCGTCCATCCTCACCCCCCCCCCGCAGGCGATTACTCGACCACGACCACGACCTCCGACCCCCCCCCGCACCAAAATCCACAACCCTACCCTCGGAACTAAATAAAAAAAATTTGCTTGAATCTCACGCTGCCTTTTTTTTGTAATTGACGCAATAGGCGAAGGGGAGGGATCTCATTTCTGGTGCCTGACGGGGGGGGGAGGGGGGAGGGGGCGGGGGAATTGGAGAGGAGAGAAGAGGGGGCAGAGGGCATCTCAGTGTATCTGTGTGTGTGCGTGCGTGCATCTTTGAGGAAACTCAAAGATCGGACGTGACAGAGCATGTATGTAGTCCAGCCGGAACAATTCACCACGTCTCTGTCTCTTGTCTCTCTGTTTCTGTTTCTCTATTACTCTCTCTGTGTCTCTCTTTGTCTCTGTCTGTCTGTCTCTCTCTCTCTCTCTCTCTCTCTCTCGTTTGAATTCTCTCTCCCGCCCGCCCGCCCGCACTCCCTCCCTCCTTTTCCTCTCGACTTGCCAGTCAATCCTGGGGCTTGAGCTACTGTACTGGCGCTCCAACACACAACGGTCCCACTCCGAGCCTGCCTGCCTGCCTGCCTGCCTATGCATGGGCCCCATACTCCAACGAGGCACATCATCATCCCCACCCCACCCTTTCTCTGAAAAGAAGGCAGTCTCTCTCGGGGCCAGCCAGCCTGGGCGGTTTTGTCAGTCAGTCAGTGCGTGGTTTGTTTGTTCTTTTTTTTCCCCCATGCATTTCATGAGAGAAAACTGCAATTCACAAAACCACCGCTAGATGGCGCGCGTTCGCCGTCGACAAGGTGGATGGGGCGGCGGGAGGGGCAAAACACGGGTCGGGTCAGTCACTCACTCAGTCAGTCAGTCCTCACCTACCCGGCAGTGGGGAGTGAGAGTTCTGACATACACATACATATAGGTTGTTATGATTCATTATTATC
>NW_012327040.1:0-1281 GCF_000151885.1 Dipodomys ordii
CCGATAAGTCCCACTGTGTCCGCTACAGTGTCCCCCGCTGTGTCCCTTTGTGTACCCCACTGTGTCCCGCTGTGTCACCTGTTGTGTCCCCCGCTGTGTCCACCGCTGTGTCCCCACTGTGTGCCGCTGTACCCCGCTGTGTCCCTGGCTGTGTCCCTCGCTGTGTCCCGCTCTTTCCCGCTGTGTCCCGCTGTGTCCCCATGTGTCACGCCGTGTCCTCTCTGTGTATCCCTCTGTGTCCCGCTGTGTCCTCGCTGTGTCCCACCCTGTTTCACGCTGTGTCCCGCTGTGTTTCTGCTGTGTCCCTGCTGTGTCCGGCTGTGTCCCGCTGTGTCCCCGATGTCCCACGCTGTGTCCCGTTGTGTCCCCGCTGTGTCCCGCTATGTCCCGGGTGTGTCCCCGCTGTGTCCCGCTGTGTCGCCGCTGTCCCCTGCTGTGTCCCGTTGTGTCCCTGCTGACCGAGGGGTGTCACCGCTGTCCCCCGCTGTATCCCCCTCTGTGTCCCGCTGTGTCCCGTTTTGTCCCGCTGTGTCCCGCTGTGTCCCCACTGTGTCCCCGCTGTGTCCTCGCTGTGTCCCCCGCTGTGTCTCGCTGTGTCCCCCCTGTGTACCAGCTTTCCTCCGCTGTGTCCCTGTGTGTCCCCGCTGTCCCCAGCTGTGTCACCGCTGTCACATACTGTGTCCCCCTCTGTGTTACCCGCTGTGTCCACCGCTGTGTCTCCGCTATGTTCCGCTGTATCCCGTGGTGTCTGAATTTATGCCCCGCTATGTCCCCCGCTGTGTCTCCGCTGTGTCCAGCTCTGTCCCCACTGTGTACCGCTGTGTCCCGCTGTGTCCCCCGCTGTGTCGGGTTGTGTTTCCCGCTGTGTCCCGCTGTGTATTGCTGTGTACCGGCTGTGTCCCGCTGTGTACCGATGTGTCTCGCTGTGTACCGATGTGTCCCAGCTGTGTGCTCGCTGTATCTCCCTGCTGTCCGCCGCTGTGTCCCCAATGTGTTCTGCTGTGTCCCCGCTGTGTCTCCCTGCTGGCCCCGGCCTTGTCCCCTCTGTGTCCCACTGTGTCTTCGCTGTGTCCCGCTGTGTTCTCGCTGTGTCCCCGCTGTTTCCCGCTGTGTCCTGCTGTGTCCGGCTGTGTCCCCGCTGTCCCCCGCTGTGTCCCCTGCTGTGTCCCCGCTGTGTCCAGCTGTGTCCCGTTTTGTCCCGCTGTGTCCCGCTGTGTTCCCGCTTTGTCCCCTGCTTTGTCCCCTCTGTGTCCCGCTGTGTCCCGCTGTGACCCCCGCTGA
>NW_012327041.1:0-1281 GCF_000151885.1 Dipodomys ordii
TCGGCTTCTCCTTCTCCTCCTTCTGCTTCTCCTTCTGGTTCTGCTTCTCTTTCTCCTTCTGCTTCTTCTGATTCTCCAACTAATCCTTCTTCTTCTCCTTCTGTTTCTGCTTCTCTTTCTGCTTCTCCATCTCCTTCTGCTTCACCTTCTGCTGCTCCTTCTCCTTCTTCTGTTTCTCCCTTTGCTTCTGCTTCTGCTTCTTATGCTTCTTCTTGTTCTTCTGCTTCTGCTTCTCCTGCTTCTGCTTCTTATGATACTACTGCTTCTTCTTCTGCTTCTGCTTCTTCTGCTTCTTCTGCTTCTACTTCTCTTTCTGCTTCTGCTTCTCCTGCTTGTTTTTCTGCTTCTTCTGCTGCTTCTCCTTCTGCTGCTTCTTCTACTTCTCCTTCTGCTTCTCTTTTTGATTCTCTTTCTGCTTCTGCTTCTTCTGTTTCTCCTGCCTGAATTTCTGGTTCTACTTCTTCTGCTGCTTCTCCTTCTACTTATGCTTCTGTTTCTGCTTCTTCTCTTTCGGCTTTTCCTGCTTCTGCTTCTTGTGCTTCTCCTGCTTCTCTTTCTGCTTCTCATTCCGCTTCTGCTTCTCCTTCTGCTTCTGCTTCTATTCCTTCTCCTCCTCCTACTTCTGCTGCTCCTTCATCTTCTGCTTCTTCTGCTTCTCCTGCTTCTCCTTCTGCATCTCCTTCTGCTTGTGCTTGTCCTTATGCTTCTTCTTCTGCTTCTGCTTCTCCTTTTTTTGCTTCTCCTTTTGCTTCTGCTTCTTCTGCTTTTCCTGCTTCTCCTTCTGCTTCTGCTTCTCCTGCTTCTCCTTCTGCATCTTCTTCTGCTTCTGCTTCTCCTTCTCCTTCTTCTGCTTCTCCTTCTGATTCTCCTTCTGCTTCTTCTTCTTCTGCTTTACCTGCTTCTCTTTCTGCTTCTCCTTCTGTTTCTCCGCTTTTCTTTCGGCTTCTCCTTCTGCTTCTGCTACAACTTCTACTGCTTCTACTTCTTCTGATTCTTCTGCTTCTCCTTCTGCATTTGATTCTCTTTCTGCTTCTGCTTCTCCTTCAGCTTGTCATTCTGATTCTCCAGATTCTGCTTCTTCTGCTTCTCCTGCTTCTCCTTCTGCTTCATGTTCTGCTTCTGCTTCTTCAGATTCTTATGCTTCTGCTTTTCCTGCTTCTGCTTCTTCTGCTTCCCCTCCTTCTCTTTCTGCTTCTCCTCTGTATCTGCTTCTCCTTCTGCTTCTGCTTCTTGTCCTTCTCCTTTTTCTTCTTCTTCTGCTTCTCCTGTTTCTACATCTCC
>NW_012327042.1:0-1281 GCF_000151885.1 Dipodomys ordii
GGGTACACAGCGGTACACAGCGGGCACACAGCGGGGACACAGCGGGACACAGCGGGACACAGCGTGGACAGAGCGGGACACAATCGGACACAGCGGGACACAGTGGGGGACACAGCGTGACACAGCGGGGGACCCAGCGAGGACACAGCGGGACACAGCGGGGGACACAGCGAGGACACAGCGGGGGACACAGCAGGGGACACAGCGGGACACAGCGGGGAACACAGCGAGGACACAGCGGGACACAGCGGGACACAGCGTCGATACAGAGGGGACGCAGCGGAGGACCCAGCGGGGGAAACAGCGGGGGACAAAGTGGGATACCACGGGACACAGTGTGACACAGCGGGACACAGCGGGGACACAGCGGGGACACAGCAGGACAAAGCGGGGGACATAGCGGGACACAGCGGCACACAGCGGGGGACACAGCCGGACACAGCGGGGGAAACAGTGGGGGACACAGTGGGACACGGTGGGACACAGCGGGAGACACATGGGGAACACAGCGGGACACAGCGGGGACACAGCGGGACTCAGCGGGGGACACAGCAGTATACAGCAGGACACAGCGGGGACACAGCAAGGACACAGCGGGGGACACAGCAGGACACAGCGGGACACAGCGGGGAACACAGCGGGACACAGAGGGGGACACAGAGGGGTACACAGCGGGACACAGCTGGGAACACAGCGGGACACAGTGGGACACAGCGGGATCACAGCTGGACACAGCGGGGTACACAGTGGGACACAGGGGGCACACAGTGGGGACACAGCGGGGGACACAGCGGGACACAGTGGGTCACAGTGGGGGACACAGCGGGCGACAGCAGAGGACAGAGAGGGGACACAGCGGCGACACAGAGGGGACTCAGCTGGGGACACAGCGTGGGACAAAGTGGGACACCACGGGACACAGTGTTACACAGCGGGACACAGCGGGACACAGTGGGGGACAGCGGGGGACACAGCGGGACACAGTGGGCTACCCAGTGAGGACACAGCGGGACACAACAGGGGACACAGCGAGGACACAGCGGGGGACACAGCGGGGGACACAGCATCGATACAGCGGGGAGGCAGCGTTACACAGCGTGGTACACACTGTGGACACAACGGGACACAGTGGGGGCACAGCCGGACACAGCGGGACACAGTGGGACACAGCGGGGACAAAGCGTGAGACACAGCGAGGGACAGAGAGGGAAACAGCAGGGGACACAGCGAGGAAACAGCGGGACACAGCGGTGACACAGCGGGGACTCAGCGGGGGACACA
>NW_012327043.1:0-1281 GCF_000151885.1 Dipodomys ordii
GAAGAAGAAGAAGAAGAAGAAGAAGAAGAAGAAGAAGAAGAAGAAGAAGAAGAAGAAGAAGAAGAAGAAGAAGGAGAAGGAGAAGCATAAGGAGAAGAAGTAGAAGCAGAAGAAGCAGAAGCAGAAGCAGTAGAAAAAGAATAAGCATAAGAAGAAGAATCAGAGGGAGAAGCAGAAGAAGGAGAAGGAACAGCAGAATGAGAAGTAGAAGGAGAATCAGAAGGAGAATCAGAAGAAGGAGTAGCAGAAGCAGAAGAAGCAGCAGAAGGAGAAGCAGAAGCAGAAAAAGATGAAGACGAGAAGCAGGAGAAGCAGAAGAAGCAGAAGCAGAAGGAGAAGCAGAAGTAGGAGAAGGAGAAGGAGAAGGAAGTGCAGCAGAAGCAATAGGAGAAGCAGAAGGAGAAGCAGAAGCAGAATGAGAAGCAGAAAGAGAAACACTAGAAGCAGAAGAAGCAGGAAAAGCAGAAGCAGAAAAAAGAAAGGAAGAAGAAGAAGACGAAAAAGAAGGAGAAGAAGAGGAAGAAGAAGAAGAAGCAGCAGCATAAGGAGAAGCATAAGGAGAAGCAGTAGAAGCAGAAGCAGGAGAAGCAGATGCAGAAGAAAAAGAATAAGCAAAAGAAGCAGAAGCAGTGGGAGAAGCAGAAGAAGGAGAAGGAGAAGGAGCAGCAGAAGGAGAAGCAGAAGCAGAAAGAGAAGCAGAAACAGAAGGAGAACAAGAAGGAGAAGCAGGAGAATCAGAAGAAGCAGAAGTAGAAGCAGAAAGAGGAGAAGAAGGAGAAGCAGAAGTAGAATCAGAAGATACAGGAGAAGAAGAAGCAGAAGAAACAGAAGCAAAAGAAACAGAAGAAGGAGAAGAGCAGAAGCAGAAGGAGAAGCAGAAGTGAAGGAGAAGCAGAAAGAGAAGCAGGAGAAGCAGAAGAAGGAGGAGAAGCAGAAGCAGAAGAAACAGGAGAAGCCAAAGAAGCAGAAGGAGAATCAGAAGCAGAAGGAGAAGTAGAAGCAGAAGGAGAAGCAGAAGAAGGAGAAGGAGAAGGAGAAGCAGAAAGAGAAGCAGAACGAGAAGCAGGAGAAGCAGAAGCAGGAGAAGCAGAAGCAGAAGAAACAGAAGAAGGAGAAGAAGCAGAAGCAGAATGAGAAGCAGAAACAGAAAGGAAAAGCAGAAAGAGAAGCAGGCGAAGCAGAAGAAGTAGCAGCAGGAGAAGCAGAAGCAGAAGAAGTCGAAGAAGCAGATGCAGAACTCTGAAGCAGAAGGAGAAGCAGGAGAAGCAGATCTGGAGAAGC
>NW_012327044.1:0-1281 GCF_000151885.1 Dipodomys ordii
GTCCCAAACATCCATTGCTATAAGACAACTATATCCATATTAGTACCATCTTTGTTTCACGCATTCCCTTCCGGGCATCTATGGGGGTTCTGATTCACCAGGTAGTACTCTGAGACAGATTGTTATTATAGAATCAGAATTTTATATAATCATTATCAATAATAAGCATGGCTCCGCCTCAAGGGCAGATTTTTCGAGAATGACTTCATCAGCATTTTCATGCCCAGGTCAGAACTAGGCTCAGAGCAGGGATAAAGTAAGGAAATCTTGTGGTTAATAAACACGCCCCTCCCCGCCTTCGGGCTTCCCTGGAGTCCTGCTCCTAATTATCTCTTTAATATCTCTTTATCTTCCAGCCCCTGCTTCCTGACCGGATGGTGATATCTGAAGCACTCAGCGGCAACCAGACAGCCAGAGGGGAACGCGAGCCATCCATGCAGGTGGCGTAACCGTCCATCCTCACCCCCCCCGCAGGCGATTACTCGACCACGACCACGACCTCCGACCCCCCCCCCGCACCAAAATCCACAACCCTACCCTCGGAACAAAATAAAACAAATTTGCTTGAATCTCACGCTGCCTTTTGTTTGTAATTGACGCAATAGGCGAAGGGGAGGGATCTCATATCTGGTGCCTGATGGGGGGGGAGGGGGGAGGGGGCGGGGGAATTGGAGAGGAGAGAAGAGGGGGCAGAGGGCATCTCAGTGTATCTGTGTGTGTGCGTGCGTGCATCTTTGAGGAAACTCAAAGATCGGATGCGACAGAGCATATATGTAGTCCAGCCGGACCAATTCACCACGTCTCTGTCTCTTGTCTCTCTGTTTCTGTTTCTCTATTTCTCTCTCTGTGTCTCTCTTTGTCTCTGTCTGTCTGTCTGTCTGTCTGTCGGTCTGTCTGTCTGTCTGTCTGTCTGTCTGTCTCTCTCGCTCTCTCGTTTGAATTCTCTCTCCCGCCCGCCCGCCCGCACTCCCTCCCTCCTTTTCCTCTCGACTTGCCAGTCAATCCTGGGGCTTGAGCTACTGTACTGGTGCTCCAACACACAACGGTCCCACTCCGAGCCTGCCTGCCTGCCTGCCTATGCATGGGCCCCATACTCCAACGAGGCACATCATCATCCCCACCCCACCCCTTCTCTGAAAAGAAGGCAGTCTCTCTCGGGACCAGCCAGCCTGGGCCGGTTTTCTCAGTCAGTCAGTGCGTGGTTAGTTTGTTCTTTTTTTTCCCCCATGCATTTCAGGAGAGAAAACTGCAATTCCCAAAACCACCGCTAGATGGCGCGCG
>NW_012327045.1:0-1281 GCF_000151885.1 Dipodomys ordii
CTTCTTCTTCTTCTTCTTCTTCTTCTTCTTCTTCTTCTTCTTCTTCTTCTTCTTCTTCTTCTTCTTCTTCTCTTTCTTCTGCTTCTTCTTTTCCTGCTTCTTCTGCTTCTACTGCTTCTCTTTCTGCCTCTCATTCTGCTTCTGCTTCTCCTTCTGCTTTTCCTATTGCTTCTGCGGTTCTTCCTTCTCCTTCTCCTACTTCTACTTCTACTTCTGCTTCTGCTTCTTCTGCTTCTCCTGCTTCTCCTTATGCATCTTCTTCTGCTTCTGCTTCTCCTTCTGCTGCTTCTTCTGCTTCTGTTTCTCCTTCTGTTTCTCCTTCTGCTTCTTCTGCTTCTCCTGATTCTCCTTCTGCTTCTCCTTCTCCTTCTCGTTCTTCTGCTTTTCCTTCTGCTTCTCCTTCTGTTCTGCTGCAACTGCTACTGCTTCTGTTTCTTCTGTTTCTTCTGCTTCTCCTTCTGCTTTTGATTCTCTTTCTGCTTCTGCTTCTGCTTCTACTTCAGCTTCTCATTCTGCTTCTCCAGATTCTGCTTCTACTCCTTCTCCTGCTTCTCCTTCTGCTTCAGGTTCTGCTTCTGCTTCTTCGGATTCTTATGCTTCTGCTTCTCCTGCTTCTGCTTCTTCTGCTTCCCCTCTTTCTCTTTCTGCTTCTCCTTCTGTTTCTGCTCCTCCTTCTGCTTCTGCTTCTTGTCCTTCTCCTGTTTTCTGCTTCTGCTTCTCCTGCTTCTACTTCTTCTGCTTTTCCTGCTTCTCTTTCTGCTTCTCCTTCTGCTCCTTCTCCTTCTTCTGTTTCTTCTTTTTCTGCTTCTCCCGCTTCTGCTTCTTCTGCTTCTCCTGCTTCTCGTTCTGCTTCTCATCGTCGGCTTCTCTTTCTATTTCTGCTTCTGCTTCTTCTGATTCTGATTCTTCTCCTTCTTCTTCTCCTTCTGCTTCTGCTTCTTCTGCATCTCCAGCTTCTCCTTCTGCATCTCCTTCTGCTTGTGCTTTTCCTTCTGCTTCTTCTTCTGCTTCGGCTTCTCCTTCTCCTTCTTCTCCGTCTGCTTCTGTTTCTTCTGCTTTTCCTGCGTCTCCTTCTGCTTCTCCTTCTGTTTCTCCTTCTCGTTCTTCTGCTATTCCTTCTGCTTCTCTTTCTGCTTCTGCATCTTCAGCTTCTTCTGCTACTGATTCTGCTTCTTCTGTTTCTTCTGCTTCTCCTTCTGCTTTTGCTTCTCTTTCTGCTTCTGCTTCTCCTTCTGGTTCTCCTTCTTCTTCACCAGATTCTGCTTCTTCTGCTTCTCCAAC
>NW_012327046.1:0-1280 GCF_000151885.1 Dipodomys ordii
CAGAGAGACAGAGAGAGAGACAGACAGAGACCGACAGAAAGACACACAGGGAAAGAGCTGGAGGGGGAACGAGAGATCCCACAAGTCCAACTAGATTCCCCTGAATCAACAAACAGACGGACGGACGGACGGACACACATGCACGCACACACGCACGCACACACACACACACACACATGCGCGGAGACAGACACACAGAGGGACACAGGGAGGGGGAGCCCTAGAGACCCATTAGTGTGACTGACTAGATCACCTGAATAAATTATTCCTTCCCTGCCCTGCCCTCATGTATTAAGGTAGACGATTGGTATGGAGTTCTTCTTGTCACCAAACACAGGTGAGGGTTAGTGACTTTTTACCCTTCCATGTAGGGACTCTTGCCTTAGGACCCTTGATTTCGATCATTGAGTAAGCATTTCTGGAGGGGGCACTCTGGTGGAATTTTTATGGAGTAAGTAAGCAAGCAGGCAACCAGACAACCTGACCCCCCCCCCCAAAAAAAAAGGCAGACACAGACAGACAGACAGAGAGAACCACACAGCTCCTGACTTCATTGGTGTTTTCAGGGTTAAAGCGGGGCAGGGGGGGGGATGTGGCAACTGAATTATGCACAGATAGTTGTTTTTATCTATGCTCCAATCTCAATTCTAGATGTTTGGGGTATTTCTTTACAGATAAGAAAAACAGATCATTAATCTTGTTTTCTTTCTTTCTTTCTTTTTCTTTGTTTCTTTCTTTCTCTCTCTCTCTCTCTCTCTCTCTCTCTTTCTTTCTTTCTTTACAGATAAGGAAAACAGATCATTAATGCTTGTTTCCTTCCTTCCTTCCTTCCTTCCTTCCTTCCCTTCCTTCCTTCCTTCCTTCCTTCCTTCCTTCCTTCCTTCCTTCCTTCCTTCCTTCTTCCCTCCCTTCCTTCCTTCCTTCCTTCCTTCCTTCCTTTCTTTCTTTCTTTCTTTCTTTCTTTCTTTCTTTCTTTCTTTCTTTCTTTCTTTCTTTCTTTCTTTCTTTCTTTGTGTTTCCTCCCCCTCTCCTTTTTCTCCTTTTTATGGGGAGGTGGGCAATCCTGGGACTTGAAGTCAAGGCACTGTCACTCACTCAGCCACCCAGCTTTTTTGGCTCAAGTCTAGCAGTCTATCACTTGAACCAGAGCTCCACTTTTGGCTTTATCTGTCTATGTACGTGGCGTGTGTGTGTGTGTGTGTGTGTGTGTGTGTGTGTGTGTGTGTGTAATATATATATATTATATATTCATTTTATACATAGACAATATATGTATAAAT
>NW_012327047.1:0-1280 GCF_000151885.1 Dipodomys ordii
AGTTTATATGGTGTATATTATATAGGGATAATGTGAGTGGTTGGTGAAAATTGTTTTGCGAGAAGATTGTACGGAAAAAAAAAAAAATTCATCCCCCTCCGCAACACGTCGGCTGGCGGTCGAAACCCCGCCCTCCCCCCTCCCCGTCCTCATGGCTAAGACAGATGAAAAGCAAATGATGATAATAATGAATCATAACAACCTATATGTATGTGTATGTCAGAACTCTCACTCCCCACTGCCGGGTAGGTGAGGACTGACTGACTGAGTGAGTGACTGACCAGACCCGTGTTTTGCCCCTCCCGCCGCCCCATCCACCTTGTCGACGGCGAACGCGCGCCATCTAGTGGTGGTTTTGTGAATTGCAGTTTTCTCTCATGAAATGCATGGGGGAAAAAAAAGAACAAACAAACCACGCACTGACTGACTGAGAAAACCGGCCCAGGCTGGCTGGCCCCGAAAGAGAATGCCTTCTTTTCAGAGAAGGGGTGGGGTGGGGATGATGATGTGCCTCGTTGGAGTATGGGGCCCATGCATAGGCAGGCAGGCAGGCAGGCAGGCTCAGAGTGGGACCGTTGTGTGTTGGAGCGCCAGTACAGTAGCTCAAGCCCCAGGATTGACTGGCAAGTCGAGAGGAAAAGGAGGGAGGGAGTGCGGGCGGGCGGGCGGGCGGGAGAGAGAATTCAAACGAGAGAGAGAGAGAGAGAGACAGACAGACAGACAGACAGAGACAAAGAGAGACACAGAGAGAGAAATAGAGAAACAGAAACAGAGAGACAAGAGACAGAGACGTGGTGAATTGGTCCGGCTGGACTACATACATGCTCTGTCGCGTCCGATCTTTGAGTTTCCTCAAAGATGCATGCACGCACACACACAGATACACTGAGATGCCCTCTGCCCCCTCTTCTCTCCTCTCCAATTCCCCCGCTCCCTCCCCCCTCCCCCCCCCGTCAGGCACCAGAAATGAGATCCCTCCCCTTCGCCTATTGCGTCAATTACAAACAAAAGGCAGCGTGAGATTCAAGCAAATTTGTTTTATTTTGTTCCGAGGGTAGGGTTGTGGATTTTGGTGCGGGGGGGGGGTCGGAGGTCGTGGTCGTGGTCGAGTAATCGCCTGCGGGGGGGGGGTGAGGATGGATGGTTACGCCACCTGCATGGATGGCTCTCGTTCCCCTCTGGCTGTCTGGTTGCCGCTGAGTGCTTCAGATATCACCATCCGGTCAGGAAGCAGGGGCTGGAAGATAAAGAGATATTAAAGAGATAATTAGGAGCAGGTG
>NW_012327048.1:0-1280 GCF_000151885.1 Dipodomys ordii
TTCTTTTTCTTCCGCTTTTCCTGCTGCTTCTGCTTCTGCTTATTGTACTATTTCTGTTCTCTGCTCTTCTTCAGATTGTGCTTCTTCTGTTTCTCTGCTTCATATTCTGCTTCTGCATCTTCGGCTTCTCCTGTTTCTTCTGCTTCTGCTTCTTCTACTTCTCCTGCTTCTCTTTCTGCTTCTCTTTCTGCTTCTGCTTCTGCTCTTCTCCTTCTTCTGTTTCTTTTGCTTCTGTTTCTTCTGCTTCTTCTTCCGTTTCTTCTGATTCTACTTCTGCTTCTCCTTCTTCTCCTCTTTCTGCTTCTACTTCTGCTTCTTCTCATTCTCCTGCTTCTCCTTCTTGTTCTCCTTCTGTTTCTGCTTCTCTTTCTGCTTCTGCTTCTCCTTCTGTTGCTCCTTCTCCTTCTTCTGCTTCTCCCACTGTTTCTTCTTCTGCTTATTTTGCTTATTCTTTTTCTTCTGCTTCTGCTTCTCCAGGTTCTGCTTCTACTGCTTCTCCTTACGCTTCTCCTTATGCTTCTTCTTCTTCTTCTTCTTCTTCTTCTTCGTTTTTTTCTTCTTCTTCTTCTTCTTCTTCTTCTTCTTCTTCTTCTTCTTCTTCTTCTTCTTCTTCTTCTTCTTCTTCTTCTTCTTCTTCTTCTTCTTCTTCATCTTCTTCTCTTTCGTCTGCTTCTGCTTTCCCTGCTTCTTCTGCTTCTACTGCTACTTCTTCTCCTTCTTCTTCTTCTTCTTCTTCTTCTTCTTCTTCTTCTTCTTCTTCTTCTTCTTCTTCTTCTTCTTCTTCTTCTTCTTCTTCTTCTTCTTCTCTTTCTTCTGCTTCTTCTTTTACTGCTTCTTCTGATTCTACTGCTTCTCTTTCTGCTTCTCATTCTGCTTCTGCTACTCCTTCTGCTTCTCCTATTGCTTCTGCGGCTCTTCCTTCTCCTTCTCCTACTTCTACTTCTCCTTCTGCTTCTGCTTCTTCTGCTTCTCCTGCTTCTCCTTATGCATCTTCTTCTGCTTCTGCTTCTCCTTCTGCTGCTTCTTCTGCTTCTGTTTCTCCTTCTGCTTCTCCTTGTGCTTCTTCTGCTTCTCCTTCTGATTCTCCTTCTGCTTTTCCTTCTGTTTCTCCTTATCCTTCTCGTTCTTCGGCTTTTCCTTCTGCTTCTCCTTCTGCTTCTGCTGCAACTGCTACTGCTTCTGCTTCTTCTGTTTCTTCTGCTTCTCCTTCTGCTTTTGATTCTCTTACTGCTTCTGTTTCTGCTTCTACTTCAGCTTCTCATTCTGCTTCTCCAGATTCT
>NW_012327049.1:0-1280 GCF_000151885.1 Dipodomys ordii
GATTTTTAATCATCAATGAGTTCAAACACATAAACTGCTGATCCAAATGTTTTCAAGGAGAAACTCGTGAGAATACATAATGGTCGAAATAACTTATTCTACAGCCAGGAATAGGTTCAACAATCGCGCCAAAAACAAAAAAACTTACCAAAGAAAAAAGAATACTACTCCACCTCCCCCTCCGCAACACGTCGGCTGGCAGTCGAAACCCCGCCCTCCCCCCTCCCCGTCGTCTTGGCTACGACAGAGGAAAAGCAAATGATGATAATAATGAATCATAACAACCTATATGTATGTGTATGTCAGAACTCTCACTCCCCACTGCCGGGTAGGTAAGGACTGATTGACTGAGTGAGTGACTGACCCGACCCGTGTTTTGCCCCTCCCGCCGCCCCATCCAACTTGTCGACGGCGAACGCGCGCCATCTATCGGTGGTTTTGTGAATTGCAGTTTTCTCTCATGAAATGCATGGGGGAAAAAAGAGAACAAACAAACCAAGCACTGACTGACTGAGAAAACCGGCCCAGGCTGGCTGGCCCCGAGAGAGACTGCCTTCTTTTCAGAGAAGGGGTGGGGTGGGGATGATGATGTGCCTCGTTGGAGTATGGGGCCCATGCATAGGCAGGCAGGCAGGCAGGCAGGCTCGGAGTGGGACCGTTGTGTGTTGGAGCGCCAGTACAGTAGCTCAAGCCCCAGGATTGACTGGCAAGTCGAGAGGAAAAGGAGGGAGGGAGTGCGGGCGGGCGGGCGGGCGGGAGAGAGAATTCAAACGAGAGAGAGAGACAGACAGACAGACAGACAGACAGACAGACAGACAGACAGAGACAAAGAGAGACACAGAGAGAGAAATAGAGAAACAGAAACAGAGAGACAAGAGACAGAGACGTGGTGAATTGGTCCGGCTGGACTACATACATGCTCTGTCGCGTCTGATCTTTGAGTTTCCTCAAAGATGCACGCACGCACACACACAGATACACTGAGATGCCCTCTGCCCCCTCTTCTCTCCTCTCCAATTCCCCCGCCCCCTCCCACCTCCCCCCCCGTCAGGCACCAGAAATGAGATCCCTCCCCTTCGCCTATTGCGTCAATTACAAACAAAAGGCACCGTGAGATTCAAGCAAATTTGTTTTATTTTGTTCCGAGGGTAGGGTTGTGGATTTTGGTGCGGGGGTGGGTCGGAGGTCGTGGTCGTGGTCGAGTAATCGCCTGCGGGTGGGGTGGGGATGGACGGTTACGCCACCTGCATGGATGGCTCGCGTTCCCCTCTGGCTGTCTG
>NW_012327050.1:0-1280 GCF_000151885.1 Dipodomys ordii
GAAGGACAAGAAGCAGAAGGAGAAGCAGAAACAGAAGGAGAAGCAGGAAGAGAAGGAGGGAAAGCAGAAGAAGCAGAAGCAGGAGAAGCAGAAGCATAAGAATGTGAAGAAGCAGAAGGAGAACCTGAAGCAGAAGGAGAAGCAGGAGAAGCAGAAGAAGCAGAATCTGGAGAAGCAGAAGGAGAAGCAAAAGGAGAAGCAGAAGCAGAAAGAGAATCAAAAGCAGAAGGAGAAGCAGAAGAAACAGAAGAAGTAGAAGCAGTAGCAGTTGTAGCAGAAGCAGAACGAGAAGCAGAAGGAAAAGCAGAAGAACAAGAAGGAGAAGGGAAACAGAAGGACAAGCAGTAGGAGAATAAGAAGGAGAAGCAGAAGAAGGAGAAGCAGAAGCAGAAGAAGATGCAGAAGGAGAAGCAGAAGAAGCAGAAGCAGAAGGAGAAGCAGGAAAAGCAGAAGAAGCAGAAGCAGAAGGAGAAGCAAAAGAAGGAGAAGGAGAAGCAGAAGCATAAGGAGAAGCACAAGCAGAAGGAGGTGCAGAAGGAGAAGCAGGAGAAGCAGAAGAAGCAGAAGCTGAAAGAGAAGCAGAAGTAGGAGAAGGTGAAGGAGGAGAAGCAGAAGGAGAAGCAGAAGCAGAATGAGAAGCAGAAAGAGAAGCAGGAGAAGGACAAGAAGCAGAAGCAGGAGAAGCCGAAAGAGAAGAAGGAGAAACA
Organism: Dipodomys ordii; assembly: GCF_000151885.1. Lineage (NCBI taxonomy): Eukaryota > Metazoa > Chordata > Mammalia > Rodentia > Heteromyidae > Dipodomys > Dipodomys ordii. The sequence goes on from NW_012327050.1 coordinate 708, forward strand.
TTAGCAGAAGGAGAAGAAGAAGCAGAAGGAGAAGCAGCAGAAGAAGTAGAACCAGAAATTCAGGCAGGAGAAACAGAAGTAGCAGAAGCAGAAGCAGAAGGAGAAGCAAAAAGAGAAGCACAAGGAGTAGTAAAAGAAGCAGCAGAAGGAGAAGCAGCAGAGGAAGCAGAAAAACAAGCAGGAGAAGCAGAAGCAGAAAGAGAAGTAGAAGCAGAAGAAGCAGAACAAGAAGAAGAAGCAGTAGAAGCAGAAAAAGAAGAAGCATAAGAAGCAGAAGCAGAGGGAGAAACCGAAGAAGGAGAAGGAGCAGCAGAAGGTGAAGCAGAAGGAAATGCAGAAGCAGAAAGAGAAGCAGAAATAGAAGATGAAGAAGGAGAAGTTGGAGAATCAGAAGAAGCAGAAGCAGAAAGTGAAGCAGATGAAGGAGAAGGAGAAGCAGATGGAGAAAGATCTGGAGGAGAAGCATATGATGCTGAAGCGAGAGATGCAGATTATGAAGATGAATATGATGAACTGAAGAAGGAGTAGGAGCAGAATGGAGAAGCTGTATCTTAATGGGGAAGCAGAAAGAGA
>NW_012327051.1:0-1280 GCF_000151885.1 Dipodomys ordii
GGAGAAGGAGAATGAGACGGAGAAGCAGAAGGAGAAGTAGGAGAAGCAGAGAAACAAGAAGCATGAGAAGCAGAAGCAGAAGAAACAGAAGAAGGAGAAGAGCAGAAGCAGAAGCAGGCGGAGAAGCAGAAGCAAAAGGAGAAGCAGAAGAAGCAGAAGCTGAAGCAGAAGAAGAAGAAACAGAAAAAGCAGACGAAGCAGAAGAAGAAGCAGCAGGAGAATCAGAAGAAGATGGAGGAGAAGGAGACAGAAAAGGATTAGGAGTAGGAGAAACAGAAGGATAAGCAGAAGCAGAAAGAGAAGGAGAATGAGAAGGAGAAGCAGGAGAAGCAGAAGAAGCAGAAGCAGGAGAAGCAGAAGCAGAATGAAAAGCAGAAGGAGAAATTGAAACAGAAGAAGATGCAGAAGGAGAAGCAGAAGCAGTAGTAGAAGCAGAAGAAGGAGAAGCAGAAGGAGAAGCATAAAGAGAAACAGAAGGAGAAGCAGGAGAAGCAGAAGAAGCAGAAGCAGAATCAGAAGAAATAGAAGAAGGAGAAGAAGCAGAAGCAGAAAGAGAAGCAGAAACAGAAGGAGAAGCAGAAATAGAAGCAGAAGAAGCCGAAGAAGCAAAAGCAGAATCTAAAGCAGAAGGAGAAGCAGGAGAAGCAGAAGAAGCAGAATCTGGAGAAGAAGTAGGAGAACCACAAGGAGAAGCAGAAGCAGAAAGAGAAGCAAAAGCAGAAGGAGAAGCAGAAGGAGAAGCAGAAGAAACAGAAGAAGCAGAAGTAGTAGCAGAAGAAGGAGAATCATTTAGAAGCAGAAGTAGAAGCAGAAACAGAAGAATAAGCACGAGAAGGAGAAATAGAAGGAGAAGCAGAAGGAGAAGCAGGAAAAGCAGGAGAAGCAGAAGCAGAAGAAGAAGTAGAAGTAGGAGAAAGAGAAGGAAGAGCAGCAGAAGCAATAGGAGAAGCAGAAGCAGAAGCAGAAGCAGAATGAGTAGCAGAAAGAGAAGCAGTAGAACCAGAAGAAGCAGGAAAAGCAGAAGCAGAAGAAAGAGAAGAAGATGAAGAAGAAGAAGAAGAAGAAGAAGAAGAAGAAGAAGAAGAAGAAGAAGAATAAGAAGAAGAAGATGAAGAAGAAGAAGAAGAAGAAGAAGATGAAGAATAAGAAGAAGCTGATGAAGCAGAAGAAGCAGAATCAGTAGAGGCAGAAGCAGAAGAATCTTAAGAAGCAGACTGAGAAGCAGAAAGCGTAGCAGAAGATATAGTATTCGTAGGAGAAAGAGAAGAAGAAGGAGAATC
>NW_012327052.1:0-1280 GCF_000151885.1 Dipodomys ordii
GAAAGAGAAGCAGGAGAAGCAGAAGAAGCAGCAGCAGGAGAAGCAGAAGAAGCCGAAAAAGCAAAAGCAGAATCTGAAGCAGAAGGAGAAGCAGGAGAAGCAGAAAAAGCAGAATCTGGAGAAGCAGAAGGAGAAGCAGAAGCAGAAAGAGAAGCAAAAGCAGAAGGAGAAGCAGAAGAAACAGAAGAAGCAGAGGCAGTAGCAGAAGAAGCAGAAGATTCAGAAGCAGAAGGAAAAGCAGAAGAACTAGAAGGAGAAGGAGAAGGAGAAACAGGAGTAGAAGCAGAAAGAGAAGCAGAAGAAGGAGCAGTAGAAGGAAAAGCGGCAGGAGAAACAGAAAGAGCAGCAGAAGGAGAAGCAGGAAATGCAGAAACAGGAGAAGAACAAGCAGAAGAAACAGGAGAAGGACAAGAAGCAGAAGCAGAAGGAGAAGCAGAAAGAGAAGAAGGGGAAGCAGAAGAAGCAGAAGCAGGAGAAGCAGAAGCATAAGAATCCGAAGAAGCAGAAGCGGAACCTGAAGCAGAAGGAGAAGCAGGAGAAGCAGAAGAATCAGAATCTGGAGAAGCAGAATGAGAAGCAGAAGGAGAAGCAGAAGCAGAAAGAGAATCAAAAGCAGAAGGAGAAGGACAAGAAACAGAAGAAGTAGAAGCAGTAGCAGTTGTAGCAGAAGCAGTAGGAAAAGCAGAAGGAAAAGCAGAAGAACAAGAAGGAGAAGGAGAAACAGAAGGAGAAGCAGAAGGAGAAGCAGAAAGAGAAGCAGGTAAAGCAGAAGAAGAAGCAGAAGGAGAATCAGAAGGAGAAGCAGAAGAAGGAGAAGGAGAAGCAGAAGAAGATGCAGAAGGAGAAGCAGAAGAAGCCGAAGCAGAAGGAGAAGCAGGAAAAGCAGAAGAAGCAGAAGCAAAAGGTGAAGCAAAAGAAGGAGAAGGAGAAGCAGAGGCAGAAGAAGAAGTATAAGGACAAGCACAAGCAGAAGGAGATGCAGAAGGAGAAGCAGGAGAAGCAGAAGAAGCAGAAGCTGAAAGAGAAGCAGAAGTAGGAGAAGGAGAAGGAGGAGAAGCAGAAGCAGAAGGAGAAGCAGAAGCAGAATGAGAAGCAGAAAGAGAAGCAGGAGGAGGACAAGAAGCAGAAGCAGGAAAAAGCCGAAAGAGAAGAAGCAGAACAGAAGCAGAAGGAGAAGGAGAAGTAGCAGAAGAAGTAGAACCAGAAATTCTGGCACGAGAAACAGAAGAATGCAGAAGCAGATTGAGAAGCAAAAAGAGAAGCAGATGAGAAGTAGAAAA
>NW_012327053.1:0-1280 GCF_000151885.1 Dipodomys ordii
TGAGTCCCGCTTTGTCCCACAGCTGTTTAACGCTGTGTCCCCCATTCTGTCCCCCGCTTTGTACCCGCTGTGTCCCCACTCTGTCCCGCTGTGTCCCTCTGTGTCGCCCCCTGTGTACCCCTGTGTCTCCGATGTTTCCCACTGTGACCCCCGCGCTGTATTGATGTGTCCCCGTTGTCCACCGGAGTGTCCCCTCTGTTCCCCGCTGTGTCCTCGCTGTGTCACGCTGTGTCCCGATGTGTCCCGCTGTGTCGCCACTTTGTCACTGCTGTGTCTCGCTGTGTCCCGCTGTGTCCACGCTGTGTCCCGCTCTGTCCCAGGCTGTGTCCCGCTGTGTCCCCTGCTGTGTTCCGCTGTGTCGCTGCTGTGCCCCGCTGTGTCCCCGCTGTGTCCGCGGTGTGTGCCGCTGTGTCCCCGATGTGTCCCCCGCTGTGTCCGGTTGTGTTTCCCGCTGTGTCCCTCTGTGTCCTGCTGTGTACCCCCTGTGTCCCGCTGTGTACCAATGTGTCCCCACTGTGTCCCCGCTGTGTCTCCCTGCTGTCCCCCGCTGAGTCCCCACTGTGTTCCGCTGTTTCCCCGCTGTGTCCTCGCTGTGTCCCGCTGTGTCCCCGCTCTGTCTCTGCTGTGTCCAGCTGTGGCCCTGGTGTGTCCTTGCTGTGTAACCGCTGAGTCCCTCTGAATCCCCGCTGTGTCCCACTGTGTCCCCCGATGTGTCCCCGCTGTGTCCCCGCTGTGTCCTCCTGTGTCCCGCTGTGTCCTCGCTGTGTCCTTCTGTATCCCGCTGTGTCCCCCGCTGTGTCCCCCACTATTTCCCCGCTGTGACCCGCTGTGTCCCCTGCTGTGTCCCGCTGTGTCCCCGGGTGTGTCCCCAGCTGTGTCCCGCTCTTTCCCGCTGTGTCCCGCTGTGTCCCCGCTGTGTCCCGCTGTGTCCCGCTGTGTCCCGCTGTGTCCTGCTGTGTACGCCTCTGTGTCCCCCGCTGTGTCCCGCTGTGTCCCTGCTGTGTCCCCGATGGGTGCCGCTGTGTCCCGCTGTGTCCCCGCTGGGTCCCCGCTGGGTCCCGCTGTGTCCTGCTGTGTCCCCGCTGTGTCCCCACTGTGTTCCGCTGTGTCCCTGGTGTGTCCTGGCTGTGTAATCTCTATGTCCCTCTGTGTCCCCGCTGTGTCCCACTGTGTCCCGCAGTGTCACCCTATGTCCCCGCTGTGTCCTCTCTGTGTCCTTCTGTATCCCAAAATTTCCTCCTCTGTGTCCCCCACTATTTCCCCGCTGTGTCCCGCTGTGT
>NW_012327054.1:0-1280 GCF_000151885.1 Dipodomys ordii
TCCTGTTGCTTTTCCTTCTACTGCTCCTTCTTCTGCTTCTCTTTCTGCTTCTACTCCTGTTTCTCCTTCTCCTTCTCCTTCTAGTTCTTCTGCTTTTCCTTCTGCTTCTCCTTCTGCTTCTGAATCTTCTGCGTCTTCTGCTACTGCCTCTGCTTCTTATGTTTCTTCTGCTTCTCCTTCTGCTTCTCCTTCTGCTTTTGCTTCTCTTTCTGCTTCTGCTTCTCCTTCTGTTTCTCCATCTTCTTCTCCAGATTCTGCTTCTTCTGCTTCTCCTGCTTCTCCTACTTCTCGTGCTGCTTCTCCTTCTGCGTCTCTTTCTGCTTCTGCTTATCCTTTTGCGTCTCCTACTCCTAATCCTTCTCTTTCGCCTTCTCCTTCTTCTTCTTCTGCTTTTCCTGCTGCTTCTGCTTATCGTACTATTTCTGTTTCTTCTGCTTCTTCTTCAGATTGTGCTTCTTCTGTTTCTCCTGCTTCAGATTCTGCTTCTGCTTCTTCGGCTTCTCCTGTTTCTTCTGCTTCTGCTTCTTCTACTTCTCCTGCTTCTCTTTCCGCTTCTCCTTCTGCTTCTCCTTCTGCTTCAGATTCTGCTCTTCTCCTTCTTCTGTTTCTTTTGCTTCTGTTTCTTCTGCTTCTTCTTGTTCTGTTTTTTCTGATTCTACTTCTGCTTCTCCTTCTTCTCCTCTTTCTACTTCTGCTTCTTCTGATTCTCCTGCTTCTCCTTCTTGTTCTCCTTCTGTATCTGCTTCTCATTCTGCTTCTCCTTCTGCTGCTCCTTCTCCTTCTTCTGCTTCTCCCACTGCTTCTTCTTCTGCTTCTTTTGCTTATTCTTTTTCTTCCGCTTCTGCTTCTCCTGATTCTGCTTCTTCTGCTTCTACTGCTTCTCCTTACGCTTCTCCTTATGCTTCTTCTTCTTCTTCTTCTTCTTCTTCTTCTTCTTCTTCTTCTTCTTCTTCTTCTTCTTCTTCTTCTTCTTCGTCGTCGTCGTCTTCTTCTTCTTCTTCTCTTTCGTCTTCTTCTGCTTTTCCTGCTTCTTCTGCTTCAACTGCTTCTCTTTCTGCTTCTCATTCTGCTTCTGCTTCTCCTTCTGCTTCTCCTATTGCTTCTGCTGCCCTTCCTTCTCCTTCTCCTTCTCCTACTTCTGCTTCTACTTCTGCTTCTTCTGCTTCTCCTGCTTCTCCTTCTGCATCCTCTTCTTCTTCTGCTTCTCCTTCTGCTTCTCCTTTTGCTGCTCCTTCTCCGTCTTCTCCTACTCCCTCTGATTCTGCTTCTTATGCTTATAC
>NW_012327055.1:0-1280 GCF_000151885.1 Dipodomys ordii
TCAGCGCTGTGTCCCGCTGTGTCCTCGCTGTGTCCCTGCTGTCTCCCGCTCTGTACCCCGCTGTGTCTCAAGCTTTGTCCCCGCTGTGTCCCACTGTGTCCCGCTGTGTCTGCTGTGCCCCCACTGTGTCCCGTTGTGTTCACAGCTGTGTACCACACTGTCTAACGTTGTGTCCCCGCTGTATCGATGCTGTGTACCGCTGAGTCCCGCTGTGTCCTCGCTGTGTTCCCCGCTGTGTCCCGCTGTGTCCCCCACTGTGTCCACCACTGTGTCCCTATGTGTCCCACGCTTTGTCTCCCTGTGTCCCCGCAGTTTCCCCACTGTGTCCCGCTGTTTCCCACTGTGTTCTGTGGTGTCCCGCTTTGTCCCCCGCTGTGTCCCCCGGTGAGTCGCCGTTGTGTCCCTGCTTTGTTCCGCTGAGTCCTCCATGTGTCCCCCGCTGTGTCCCGATGTGTCCCCCGCTGTGTCCCGCTGTGTCCACTGCTGGGACCCGGCGGTGTCCCGCTGTGTCCCGCTGTGTCCTCACTGTGTCCCACTCTGTGTTCGGTTGTGTCCTCGCTGTGTCCCCCGCTGTGTCCCGCTGTGTCCCCCGCTGTGCCCTGCAGTGTCCCGCTCTGTCCCGCTGTGTCCTCGCTGTGTCCCGCTGTGTCCCACTGTGTCCCCCACTGTTTCCCCTGCTGTGTCCGGCTGGGTCCCCCACTGTGTCCCACTCTGTCCCCCTCTGTGTCCCGCTGTGTCCCCCGCTGTGTCCCACTGTGTCCCCGCAGTGTCACTGCTGTTTTCTGCTGTGTCCCGCTGTGTCCCCCGCTGTGTCCCCGCAGGTTCACCGCTGTTTCACGCTGTGTCCTGCAGTGTTCCGTGGTGTCCCGCTTTGTCCCCCGCTGTGGCCCCCCCTGAGCCACCTCTGTGTCCCCGCTGTGTCCCGCTGTGTCCTCGCTGTGTCCGCCTCTGTCTCCCGCTCTGTCCACCGCTGTGTCTCACGCTTTGTCCCCGCTGGGTCCCGCTGTGTCCCGCTCTGTCCCCCACTGTGTCCCCCGCTGAGTCCTCTATGTGTCGCCACTGTGTCCTGCTGTGTCCTCGCTGTGTCCCCTGCTATCTCCCGCTTTGTCCCACGATGTGTCCCGCTGTGTCCCGCTGTGTCCTCGCTGTGTCCCAATGCGTCCTCTCTGTGTCCCGCGCTGGGTCCCGCTGTGTCCCGCTGTGTCCCCCGCTGTGTCCCGCTGTGTAAACGGCTGTGTCCCCCGCTGTGTCCCCCGCTGTGTCCCCCGCAGTGTCAGTGA
>NW_012327056.1:0-1280 GCF_000151885.1 Dipodomys ordii
CCCGCCCCCCCCCGCCTTCGGGCTTCCCTGGAGTCCTGCTCCTAATTATCTCTTTAATATCTCTTTATCTTCCAGGCCCTGCTTCCTGACCGGATGGTGATATCTGAAGCACTCAGCGGCAACCAGACAGCCAGAGGGGAACGCGAGCCATCCATGCAGGAGGCGTAACCGTCCATCCTCACCCCCCCTGCAGGCGATTACTCGACCACGACCACGACCTCCGACCCCCCCCCCCGCACCAAAATCCACAACCCTACCCTCAGAACAAAATAAAACAAATTTGCTTGAATCTCACGCTGCCTTTTGTTTGTAATTGACGCAATAGGCGAAGGGGAGGGATCTCATTTCTGGTGCCTGATGGGGCGGGGGATTGGGGAGGGGGCGGGGGAATTGGAGAGGAGAGAAGAGGGGGCAGAGGGCATCTCAGTGTATCTGTGTGTGTGCGTGCGTGCATCATTGAGGAAACTCAACGATCGGACGCGACAGAGCATGTATGTAGTCCAGCCGGACCAATTCACCACGTCTCTGTCTCTTGTCTCTCTGTTTCTCTTTCTCTATTTCTCTCTCTGTGTCTCCCTTTGTCTCTGTCTGTCTGTCTGTCTGTCTGTCTGTCTGTCTGTCTGTCTGTCAGTCTGTCTCTCTCTCTCGTTTGAATTCTCTCTCCCGCCGGCCCGCCCGCCCGCACTCCCTCCCTCCTTTTCCTCTCGACTTGCCAGTCAATCCTGGGGCTTGAGCTACTGTACTGGCGCTCCAACACACAACGGTCCCACTCCGAGCCTGCCTGCCTGCCTGCCTGCCTATGCATGGGCCCCATACTCCAACGAGGCACATCATCATCCCCACCCCACCCCTTCTCTGAAAAGAAGGCAGTCTCTCTCGGGGCCAGCCAGCCTGGGCCGGTTTTCTCAGTCAGTCAGAGTGTGGTTTGTTTGTTCTTTTTTTTCCCCCATGCATTTCATGAGAGAAAACTGCAATTCACAAAACCACCACTACATGCCACGCGTTCACCTTCGACAAGGTGGATGGGGCGGCGGGAGGGGCAAAACACGGGTCGGGTCAGTCACTCACTCAGTCAGTCAGTCCTCACCTACCCGGGAGTGGGGAGTGAGAGTTCTGACATACACATACATATAGGTTGTTATGATTCATTATTATCATCATTTGCTTTTCCTCTGTCGTAGCCATGACCACGGGGAGGGGGGAGGGCGGGGTTTCGACCGCCAGCCGACGTGTTGCGGAGGGGGAGGGGGAGGGGGAGGAGTCGCTCGTTCCCTGGATGA
>NW_012327057.1:0-1280 GCF_000151885.1 Dipodomys ordii
ACAGACAAGTACAGTCAGTCGACCCATCATTTTTCAAATGTCTCTCACAAGAATTCAGACAAAAATTTGCAAAGACAGGCACAAAGGATGAAGATAGACAAAACAGACGTCCCCCCGCCCCCCCCGCCTTCGGGCTTCCCTGGAGTCCTGCTCCTAATTTTCTCTTTAATATCTCTTTATCTTCCAGCCCCTGCTTCCTGACCGGATGGTGATATCTGAAGCACTCAGCGGCAACCAGACAGCCAGAGGGGAACGCGAGCCATCCATGCAGGTGGCGTAACCGCCCATCCTCACCCCCCCCCGGCTGGCGATTACTCGACCACGACCCCGACCTCTGACCCCCCCCACCGCACCAAAATCCACAACCCTACCCTCGGAACAAAATAAAACAAATTTGCTTGAATCTCCCGCTGCCTTTTGTTTGTAATTGACGCAATAGGCGAAGGGGAGGGATCTCATTTCTGGTGTCTGACGGGGGGGGGGAGGAGGGAGGAGGCGGGGGAATTGGAGAGGAGAGAAGAGGGGGCAGAGGGCATCTCAGTGTATCTGTGTGTGTGGGTGCGTGCATCTTTGAGGAAACTCAAAGATCGGACGCGACAGAGCATGTATGTAGTCCAGCCGGACCAATTCACCACGTCTCTGTCTCTTGTCTCTCTGTTTCTGTTTCTCTATTTCTCTCTGTGTGTCTCTCTTTGTCTCTGTCTGTCTGTCTGTCTGTCTGACTGTCTGTCTGTCTGTCTGTCTGTCTGTCTCTCTCTCTCTCGTTTGAATTCTCTCTCCCGCCCGCCCGCCCGCCCGCACTCCCTCCCTCCTTTTCCTCTCGACTTGCCAGTCAATCCTGGGGCTTGAGCTACTGTACTGGCGCTCCAACACACAACGGTCCCACTCCGAGCCTGCCTGCCTGCCTGCCTGCCTATGCATGGGCCCCATACTCCAACGAGGCACATCATCATCCCCACCCCACCCCTTCTCTGAAAATAAGGCAGTCTCTCTCGGGGCCAGCCAGCCTGGGCCGGTTTTCTCAGTCAGTCAGTGCGTGGTTTGTTTGTTCTTTTTTTTCCCCCATGCATTTCATGAGAGAAAACTGCAATTCATAAAACCACCACTAGATGGCGCGCGTTCGCCGTCGACAAGGTGGATGGGGCGGCGGGAGGGGCAAAACACGGGTCGGGTCAGTCACTCACTCAGTCAGTCAGTCCTCACCTACCCGGCAGTGGGGAGTGAGAGTTCTGACATACACATACATATAGGTTGTTATGATTCATTATTATCATCATTGC
>NW_012327058.1:0-1280 GCF_000151885.1 Dipodomys ordii
TCACCTAATGTGTCCCACTGTGTCCCTGCTGTGTCCCCCGCTGTGTCCCGCTGTGTCCCGCTGTGTCCCCCGCTGTGTCTTGCTGGGTCCCGCTGTGTCCCCGCTGTGTCCCTGCTGTGTCGGGCTGTGTCCCCCGCTGTGTCCCGCTGTGTCCCGCTGGGTCCCCCGCTGTGTCCCACTGTGTCCCCGCAGGTTCACCGCTGTTTCACGCTGTGTCCTGCTGTGTTCCGTGGTGTCCCGCTTTGTTCCCCGCTGTGTCCCGCTGTGTTCACTGCTGGGTCCCCGCTGGGTCTCGCTGTGTCTCGCTGCTTCCCGCTGTGACCTCGCTTTGTCCCATGCTGTGTTCCGCTGTGTCCTCCCTGTGTCCCCCGCTGAATCCCGCTGTGTCCCCCGCTGTGCCCCGCAATGTCCCGCTGTGTCCTTGCTGTTTCCCACTGTATCCCCGCTGTTTCTCCGCTGGGTCCTGCTGTGTCCCGCTGGGTCCCGCTGGGTCCCCGGCTTTGTCCCGCTGTGTCCCCGCAGTGTCCCCGCTGTGCCCCGCTGTGTCCCACTGTGTCCTGTGGTGTCCCGATTTGTCCCCCGCTATGTCCCCTGCTGAGTCCCCTCTGTGTCCCCGCTGTGTCCCGCTGTGTCCCCCGCTGTGTCCCGCTGTGTTCCGTGGTGTCCCGCTTTGTCCCCTGCTGTGGCCCCCCTGAGCCACCTCTGTGTCCCCGCTGTGTCCCGCTGTGTCCTCGCTGTGTCCGCCTCTGTCTCCTGCTCTGTCCACTGCTGTGTCTCACGCTTTGTCCCCGCTGGGTCCCGCTGTGTCCCGCTCTGTCCCCCACTGTGTCCCCCGCTGAGTCCTATATGTGTCGCCACTGTGTCCCGCTTTGTCCTCGCTGTGTCCCCTGCCATCTCCTGCTTTGTCCCACGATGTGTCCCGCTGTGTCCCGCTGTGTCCTCGTTGTGTCCCCGGCTGTGTCCTGCTGTGTTCCCCCTGTGTCCCAAGCTGTGTCCCGCTGTGTCCCGCTGTGTGCCCCGCTGTGTCCTGCTGGGTGCCGCTGTGTCCCCGCTGTGTCCCCGCTGTGTCCTCGCTGTGTCCCGCTGTGTCTACTGCTGTGTCCCCACTGTGTCCCGCTGTGTCCCAAGCTGTGTCCCGCTGTGTCCTCGTTGTTTCCCATGCTGTGTTCTGCTGTGTCCTCGCTGTGTCCCCCGCTGAGTCCCGTTGTGTACCCAGCTGTGTACCCCGTTGTGTCCCGCTGTGTCCCCGCTGTATCGACGCTGTGTCCCGCTTGGTGCCG
>NW_012327059.1:0-1280 GCF_000151885.1 Dipodomys ordii
CTCTCTCTCTCTCTCTCTCTCTCTCTCTCTCTCTCTCTCTCTCCTCTCTCTCATCTCTCATCTCTCTCTCCTCTCTCTCTCTCTCTCTCTCTCTCTCTCTCTCTCTCTCTCTCTCTCTCTCTCTCTCTCTCTCTCTCTCTAATCATCTTCTCTTCTTCTCTTTCTTCTACTTCTACTTTTCTGCTTCTTCTACTTCTAGTACTTCTCTTTCTGCTTCTCATTCTGCTTCTGCTTCTCCTTCTGCTTCTCCTATTGCTTCTTCTGCCCTTCCTTCTCCTTCTCCTTCTCCTACTTCTGCTTCTCCTTTTGCTTTTGCTTCTTCTGATTCTCCTGCTTCTCCTTCTGCATTTTCTTCTGCTTCTGCTTCTCCTTCTGCTGCTTCTTCGGCTTCTGCTTCTCCCTCTTCTGCTTCTCCTTCTGATTCTCCTTCCGCTTCTCTTTCTGCTGCTCCTTCTCCTTCTTCTGCTTCTCCTGATTCTGCTTCTTCTGCTTCTCCTTATGCTTCTCCTTCTCCTTCTCCTTCTTCTTCTTCTCCTTCTTCTTCTTCTTCTTCTTCTTCTTCTTCTTCTTCTTCTTCTTCTTCTTCTTCTTCTTCTTCTTCTTCTTCTTCTTCTTCTTCTTCTTCTTCTTCTCTTTCTTCTGCTTCTGCTATTCCTGCATCTTGTTTCTTCTGCTTCTCATTCTGCTTCTCATTCTGATTCTGCTCCTCCTTCTGCTTCTCTTATTGCTTCTGCTGCTCTTCCTTCTCCTTCTACTACTTCTACTTCTCCTTCAGCTTCTGCTTCTTCTGCTTCTCCTTCTGCATCTTCTTCTGCTTCTGCTTCTCCTTGTGCTGCTTCTTCTGCTTCTGCTTCTCCTTCTGCTTCTCGTTCTTCTGCTATTCCTTCTTCTTCTCTTTCTGCTTCTGCATCTTCAGCTTCTTCTGCTACTGCTTCTGCTCCTTCTGTTTCTTCTGTTTCTCCTTCTGCTTCTTCTTCTGCTTTTGCTTCTCTTTCTGCATCTGCTTCTCCTTCTGGTTCTCCTTCTTCTTCTCCAGATTCTGCTTCTTCTGCTTCTCCTGCTTCTCCTTGTGCTTCAGGTTCTGCTTCTTCGGCTTCTTCTGCTTCTATTTCTGCTTCTCTATTTGTTTCTACTTCTCTTTCTGCTTCCGCTTCTTCTCCTTCTTCTGCTTCTGCTTCTCCTACTTCTCCTTCTGTTTCTCTTTATGCTTATCCTTCTGCTTCTCCTTCTCCTTCTCCTTCTTCTGCTTCTGCTTCTCCTTCTGCTTCTGCTTCTTATTA
>NW_012327060.1:0-1280 GCF_000151885.1 Dipodomys ordii
CCTATCGTATGCTACAATGTACATTGCAGGTTTATAATATAGAAGAGAAAAGACGACTGTCTGGTGCGTACGATCTAAAGCTAAGAGTGGTTTTATTCCGTCATGGCGGCCCCGTCAGGCACCAGAAATGAGATACGTCGCCTTCGCCTATGGTGTTAATTACAAACAAACGGCAGCTGGAGCATCAAGCAAATCAGTTTTATTTCATTCAGAGATTAGGGAGGGGGATTCATTGCCCCTCCGCCCGCCCCCCCCCGCCTTCGGGCTTCCCTGCAGTCCTGCTCCTAATTATCTCTTTAATATCTCTTTATCTTCCAGCCCCTGCTTCCTGACCGGATGGTGATATCTGAAGCACTCAGCGGCAACCAGACAGCCAGAGGGGAACGCGAGCCATCCATGCAGGTGGCGTAACCGTCCATCCTCACCCCCCCCCGCAGGCGATTACTCGACCACGACCACGACCTCCGACCCCCCCCCCGCACCAAAATCCACAACCCTACCCTCGGAACAAAATAAAAAAAATTTGCTTGAATCTCACGTTGCCTTTTGTGTGTAATTGACGCAATAGGCGAAGGGGAGGGATCTCATTTCTGGTGCCTGACGGGGGGGGAGGGCGGAGGGCGCGGGGGAATTGAAGAGGAGAGAAGAGGGGGCAGAGGGCATCTCAGTGTATCTGTTTGTGTGCGTGCGTGCATCTTTGAGGAAACTGAAAGATCGGACGCGACAGAGCATGTATGTAGTCCAGCCGGACCAATTCACCACGTCTCTGTCTCTTGTCTCTCTGTTTCTGTTTCTCTATTTCTCTCTCTGTGTCTCTCTTTGTCTCTGTCTGTCTGTCTGTCTGTCTGCCTGTCTGTCTCTCTCTCTCGTTTGAATTCTCTCTCCCGCCCGCCCGCCCGCCCGCACTCCCTCCCTCCTTTTCCTCTCGACTTGCCAGTCAATCCTGGGGCTTGAGCTACTGTACTGGCGCTCCAACACACAACGGTCCCACTCCGAGCCTGCCTGCCTGCCTGCCTGCCTATGCATGGGCCCCATACTCCAACGAGGCACATCATCATCCCCACCCCCACCCCTTCTCTGAAAAGAAGGCAGTCTCTCTCGGGGCCAGCCAGCCTGGGCCGGTTTTCTCAGTCAGTCAGTGCGTGGTTTGTTTGTTCTTTTTTTTCCCCCATGCATTTCATGAGAGAAAACTGCAATTCACAAAAACACCACTAGATGGCGAGCGTTTGCCGTCGACAAGGTGGATGGGGCGGCTGGATGGGCAAAACACGGGTCGTGAT
>NW_012327061.1:0-1280 GCF_000151885.1 Dipodomys ordii
GTTGGAGGGATACAATTATTTCTGATACTGACCAGTCGTGAGCCCTGGCCCCGGTAGGAGATACCAGGCAGAAATCCCATAGCAACGACCAAACCCCAATGGTGGGGTGCCCCCTGGCCCCCGTTATTCCTAAACGCTCACAGACCAGCCTTAGTCCCCCTGTCGGATTATACGAGGCAGCACGCGAGATATCATGACTTAGTACTACTTCACTAGTGGGTACATAACACAAGTCTTAAGAATAGGGACTGTAGGGGAAAAATGACGAAAGCAAAGATAGTACAAATCTCAAACGAAGGCACCGCATCCTGAAAATTTAAAGTAAGTCGCAGCGATTACTTGACCAAAGGTATGTGTATTCTCTCCCTCCCCCCTCTCCCCGCACCCCCGCCTTCGGGCTTCCCTGGAGTCCTGCTCCTAATTATCTCTTTAATATCTCTTTATCTTCCAGCCCCTGCTTCCTGACCGGATGGTGATATCTGAAGCACTCAGCGGCAACCAGACAGCCAGAGGGAACGCGAGCCATCCATGCAGGTGGCGTAACCGTCCATCCTCACCACCCCCCGCAGGCGATTACTCGACCACGACCACGACCTCCGACCCCCCCCCGCACCAAAATCCACAACCCTACCCTCGGAACAAAATAAAACAAATTTGCTTGAATCTCACGCTGCCTTTTGTTTGTAATTGACGCAATAGGCGAAGGGGAGGGATCTCATTTCTGGTGCCTGACAGGGGGGGAGGGGGGAGGGGGCGGGGGAATTGGAGAGGAGAGAAGAGGGGGCAGATGGCATCTCAGTGTATCTGTGTGTGTGCGTGCGTGCATCTTTGAGGAAACTCAAAGATCGGACGCGACAGAGCATGTATGTAGTCCAGCCGGACCAATTCACCACGTCTCTGTCTCTTGTCTCTCTGTTTCTGTTTCTCTATTTCTCTCTCTGTGTCTCTCTTTGTCTCTGTCTGTCTGTCTGTCTGTCTGTCTGTCTGTCTGTCTGTCTCTCTCTCTCTCTCTCGTTTGAATTCTCTCTCCCACCCGCCCGCCCGCCCGCACTCCCTCCCTCCTTTTCCTCTCGACTTGCCAGTCAATCCTGGGGCTTGAGCTACTGTACTGGCGCTCCAACACACAACGGTCCCACTCCGAGCCTGCCTGCCTGCCTATGCATGGGCCCCATACTCCAACGAGGCACATCATCATCCCCACCCCACCCCTTCTCTGAAAAGAAGGCAGTCTCTCTCGGGGCCAGCCAGCCTGGGCCGGTTTTCTCAGTCAGTCAGTGCGT
>NW_012327062.1:0-1280 GCF_000151885.1 Dipodomys ordii
ATCGACGCTGTCTCCCGCTGGGTCCCGCTGTGTTACCGCTGTGTTCCCGCTGTGTGCCCGCTGTGTCCCGCTGTGTACTCCGTTGTGTCCAGCTGTGTCACCGCTGTGTCCCGCTGTTTCCCCTCTCTGTCTGCGCTGTCCCCCGCTGTGTCCCCCGCTGTGTCCGGCTGTGTCCCGCTGTGTCCCCTGCTTTGTCCCGCTGTGTCCCTGCAGTGTCCCCCCTGTGTCCCGCTGTGTCTCACTGTGTCCCTTGGTGTCCCGCTTTGTCCCCGACTGTGTCCCCCGGTGAGTCCCCGCTGTGTCCCCGCTGTGTCCCTCTGTGTCCTCCCTGTGTCCCCCGCTGTGTCCCGCTGTGTCCCCCGGTGTATTCGCGCAGGTTCCCGCCTTGTCCCCGGCTGTGTCCAACTGTGTCTCCTTGTTTGTCCCCGCTATGTCCCCCGCTGTGTCTCACTCTGTCCCACTGTGTACTGCTGTGTCCCCCGCTGAGCCCCGCTGTGTCCCCGCTGTGTCCCAATGTGTCCTCGCTGTTTCCCACGCTGTGTCCCGTTTTGTCCCCCCTGTGTCCCCCACTGTGTCCAGCTGTGTCCCACGCTGTGTCCTGCTCTGTCCCTGCTGTTTCCCGCTGTGTCCTGCTGTGTCCTCGCTGTATCCCGCGCTGTCTCCTGCTCTGTCCCCCGCTGTGTCTCACGCTTTGTCCCCGCTGTTTCCCACTGTGTCCCGCTGTTTCCCGCTGTGCCCCCACTGTGGCCCATTGTATCCACAGATGTGTACCACGCTGTGTGACGCTGTATCCCCGCTGTATCGACGCTGTGTCCCGCTGTGTCTCGCTGTGTCCCCGCTGTGTGCCCGCAGTGTCCTGCTATGTATTCCGTTGAGTCCAGCTATATCACCGCTGTGTCCCGCTGTGTCCATTCTCGGTATCCGTTGTCCCCCGATGTGTCTCCAGCTGTATCCCGCAGTGTCCCGCTGTGTCCGCCGCTTTGTCCCGCAGTGTCCCCACAGTGTCCCCGCTGTGTCCCAATGTGTCCCACAGTGTACAGTGGTGTCCCAAATAGTCCCCCGCTGAGTCCCAAGATGAGTTCCCTCTGTGTCGCCGCTGTGTCCCGCTGAGTCCTCCATGTGTCATCCAATATCTCCCGCAATGTCCCCTACTGTGTCCCAAGCTGTGTCCCGATGTGACCCACTGTGTACCCGGATGATCCGGCTAAGTTACCGCAAAGTCCATGCTATGTCCCGATGAATCCCAACTAAGTACTCCATAGTGTCCAGCAGTGTCAACG
>NW_012327063.1:0-1279 GCF_000151885.1 Dipodomys ordii
CCTGTGCTGATCCTGCTCATTTTATTCTGTTTTATCTGGTAATGCACTCGGTCGCGAGATTCCCGAATGCTTCCTTGGCATCCTCTATTGCGGTAGGAAGGAAGGAAGGAAGACAGGAAGGAAGGAAGGAAGACAGGAAGGAAGGAAGGAAGGAAGGAAGGAAGGAAGGAAGGAAGGAAGGAAGGAAGGAAGGAAGGAAGGAAGGAAGGAAGGAAACAAGCATTAATGATCTGTTTTCCTTATCTGTAAAGAAATACCCCCAAACATCTAGAATTGAGATTGGAGCAAAGATTAAACAACTATCTGTGCATAATTCAGTTGCCACACCCCCCCCCACGTTAACCCTGAAAACACCAATGAAGTCAGGAGCTGTGTGGTTCTCTCTGTCTGTCTGTCTGTGTCTGCCTTTTTTTTTTTGGGGGGGGGGGGGTCAGGTTGTCTGGTTGCCTGCTTGCTTACTCCATAAAACTCCACCAGAATGACTCCTCCGGAAATGCTTATTCAATGATCGAAATCAAGGGTCCTAAGGCAAGAGTCCCCCTACATGGAAGGGTAAAAAGTCACTAACCCTCACCTGTGTTTGGTGACAAGAAGAACTCCATACCAATCGTCTACCTTAATACATGAGGGCAGGGCAGGGAAGGAATAAGTTTATTCAGGTGATCTAGTCAGTCACACTAATGGGTCTCTAGGGCTTCCCCTCCCTGTGTCCCTCAGTCTGTCTGTCTGTCTCGCGCGCTCGTGTGTGCGTGTGCGTGCGTGCGTGCGTGCGCGCGCGCGCGCGCGCGTGTGTGTGTGTGTGTGTGTGTGTGTGTGTGTCCGTCCGTCTGTTTGTTGATTCAGAGGAATCTAGTTGGACTTGTGGATCTCTCGTTCCCCCTCCATCTCTTTCCTTGTGTGTGTGTCTTTCTGTCGGTCTCTGGGTCTCTGTCTCTGTCTGTGTGTCTGTCTCTCTTTGTGTCTGTCTCTCCTCTCTGTCTCTCTGTCCTCTCCCATCAGCCCCCCCCCCTTGCTTTTCGTTGTGGACTCCAGGAACAAATGTATTTCATTCCCAGCAGGGCTCTGCTTACTCTGCCTGCCAGCCTGGAACCCACCCGCCAGCGGCAACTTCTTCCTTGGTGTCCCAGAAGGAAGGAGGGAGCAGGAACCGGTGTCCCAAAAGAGACTCTTATCTCCAATGAATCGCACACCCTGCTTGCTGGGCCGCCCGCCCGCCTGCCTTGTCAACCCACACAGAACATGAAAGCCCACATGAGCTCAAGAACATGCAAAGATTCAG
>NW_012327064.1:0-1279 GCF_000151885.1 Dipodomys ordii
TCTGCTTATTATACTATTTCTGTTTCTTCTGCTTCTGCTTCAGATTGTGCTTCTTCTCTTTTTCCTTCTGCTTCAGATTCTGCTTCTGCTACTTCGGCTTCTCCTGTTTCTTCTGCTTCTGCTTCTCCTGCTTCTTCAGCTTCTCCTGCTTCTCTTTCTGATTCTCCTTCTGCTTCTGCTTTTCCTTCTGCTTCTGCTTCTGCTCTTCTTCTTCTGTTTCTTTTGCTTCTGTTTCTTTTGCTTCTGTTTCTTTTGCTTCTGTTTCTTTTGCTTCTGTTTCTTCTTCTTCTTCTTCTTCTTCTTCTTCTTCTTCTTCTTCTTCTTCTTCTTCTTCTTCTTCTTCTTCTTCTTCTTCTTCTTCTTCTGTTTCTTCTGATTCTACTTCTGCTTCTCCTCCTTCTACTTCTCTTTCTGTTTCTACTTCTGCTTCTTCTGATTCTCCTGCTTCTCCGTTTGTTCTCCTTCTGTTTCTGCTTCTCTTTCTGCTTCTGCTTCTCCTTCTGCTTCTCCTTCTCCTTCTTCTGCTTCTCCCACTGCTTCTGCTTCTGCTTCTGCTTCTTTTGCTTATTCTATTTCTTCTGCTTCTCCTGCATCTACTGCTTCTCCTTCTGCTTCTCCTTCTGCTTCTCCTTCTCCTTCTGCTCCTTCTCCTTCTTCTGCTTCTCCCTCTGATTCTGCTTCTTTTCCTTATTCTTTTTCTTCTGCTTCTGCTTCTCCTACTTCTGCTTCTTCTGCTTCTCCTTATGCCTCTCCTCCTCCTCCTCCTCCTCCTTCTTGTTCTTCTTCATGATCTTCTTGTTCTTGTTCTTGTTCTTGATCTTCTTCTTCTTCTTCTTCTTCTTCATCTTCTTCTTCTTCTTCTTCTCTTTCTTCTGCTTCTTCTTTTCCTGCTTTTTCTGCTTCTACTGCTTCTCTTTCTGCTTCTCATTCTGCTTCTCCTTCTCCTTCTGTTTCTCCTATTGCTTCTGCTGCTCTTCCTTCTCCTTCTCCTACTTCTCCTTCTGCTTCTGCTTCTTCTGCTTCTCCTGCTTCTCCTTCTGCATCTTCTTCTGCTTCTGCTTCTCCTTCTGCTGCTTCTTCTGCTTCTGTTTCTCCTTCTGCTTCTCCTTCTGCTTCTTCTGCTTCTGCTTCTCCTTCTGCTTCTTCTGCTTCTCCTTCTGCATCTTCTTCTGCTTCTGCTTCTCCTTCTGTTTCTCCTTCTCCTTGTCGTTCTTCTGCTTTTCAATTCTGCTTCTCCTTCTGCTGCAACTGCTACTGCTTCTGCTCTTCTGTTTCTTGA
>NW_012327065.1:0-1279 GCF_000151885.1 Dipodomys ordii
GTAACAAAAAAATATTGGGAGGGGGGTGAGAAAGAGCGGATGAAAAACAAAATTTGAGGTTGGCAACTCCTCTCCACCATTCTCTCCCTCCCCCCTCCCACCAGCCCCCCCCCGCCTTCGGGCTTCCCTGGAGTCCTGCTCCTAATTATCTCTTTAATATCTCTTTATCTTCCAGCCCCTGCTTCCTGACCGGATGGTGATATCTGAAGCACTCAGCGGCAACCAGACAGCCAGAGGGGAACGCGAGCCATCCATGCAGGTGGCGTAACCGTCCATCCTCACCCCCCCCGCAGGCGATTACTCGACGACGACCACGACCTCCGACCCCCCTCTCCCGCACCAAAATCCAAAACCCTACCCTCGGAACAAAATAAAACAAATTTGCTTGAATCTCACGCTGCCTTTTGTTTGTAATTGACGCAATAGGCGAAGGGGAGGGATCTCATTTCTGGTGCCTGACGGGGGGGGAGGGGTGAGGGGGCGGGGGAATTGGAGAGGAGAGAAGAGGGGGCAGAGGGCATCTCAGTGTATCTGTGTGTGTGCGTGCGTGCATCTTTGAGGAAACTCAAAGATCGGACGCGACAGAGCATGTATGTAGTCCAGCCGGAACAATTCACCACGTCTCTGTCTCTTGTCTCTCTGTTTCTGTTTCTCTATT
The DNA here is from genome assembly GCF_000151885.1 of Dipodomys ordii. Taxonomy (NCBI): domain Eukaryota; kingdom Metazoa; phylum Chordata; class Mammalia; order Rodentia; family Heteromyidae; genus Dipodomys; species Dipodomys ordii. Next base: position 659 of record NW_012327065.1, read on the forward strand.
TCTCTCTCTGTGTCTCTGTTTATCTCTGTCTGTCTGTCTGTCTGTCTGTCTGTCTGTCTCTCTCTCTCGTTTGAATTCTCTCTCCCGCCCGCCCGCCCGCCCGCACTCCCTCCCTCCTTTTCCTCTCGACTTGCCAGTCAATCCTGGGGCTTGAGCTACTGTACTGGCGCTCCAACACACAACGGTCCCACTCCGAGCCTGCCTGCCTGCCTGCCTGCCTATGCATGGGCCCCATACTCCAACGAGGCACATCATCATCCCCACCCCACCCCTTCTCTGAAAAGAAGGCAGTCTCTCTCGGGGCCAGCCAGCCTGGTCCGGTTTTCTCAGTCAGTCAGTGCGTGGTTTGTTTGTTCTTTTTTTTCCCCCATGCATTTCATGAGAGAAAACTGCAATTCACAAAACCACCACTAGATGGCGCGCGTTCGCCGTCGACAAGGTGGATGGGGCGGCGGGAGGGGCAAAACACGGGTCGGGTCAGTCACTCACTCAGTCAGTCAGTCCTCACCTACCCGGCAGTGGGGAGTGAGAGTTCTGACATACACATACATATAGGTTGTTATGATTCATTATTATCATCATTTGCTTTTCCTCTGTCGTAGCCATGACGACGGGGAGGGT
>NW_012327066.1:0-1279 GCF_000151885.1 Dipodomys ordii
TGTTTTTTTCAATCCCGGATTTTAAAATCGATGCCCAGTTATCAATGAGGCTAGATAGCAGGTCCGTCCTCCCCCCCTCCCCGTCGTCATGGCTACGACAGAGGAAAAGCAAATGATGATAATAATGAATCATAACAACCTATATGTATGTGTATGTCAGAACTCTCACTCCCCACTGCCGGGTAGGTGAGGACTGACTGACTGAGTGAGTGACTGACCCGACCCGTGTTTTGCCCCTCCCGCCGCCCCATCCACCTTGTCGACGGCGAACGCGCGCCATCTAGCGGTGGTTTTGTGAATTGCAGTTTTCTCTCATGAAATGCATGGGGGAAAAAAAAGAACAAACAAACCACGCACTGACTGACTGAGAAAACCGGCCCAGGCTGGCTGGCCCCGAGAGAGACTGCCTTCTTTTCAGAGAAGGGGTGGGGTGGGGATGATGATGTGCCTCGTTGGAGTATGGGGCCCATGCATAGGCAGGCAGGCAGGCTCGGAGTGGGACCGTTGTGTGTTGGAGCGCCAGTAAAGTGGCTCAAGCCCCAGCATTGACTGGCAAGTCGAGAGAAAAAGGAGCGAGGGAGTGCGGGCTGGTGGGCGGGCGGGAGAGAGAATTCAAACGAGAGAGAGAGAGAGAGAGACAGACAGACAGACAGACAGACAGACAGACAGACAGACAGACAGACAGAGACAAAGAGAGACACAGAGAGAGAAATAGAGAAACAGAAACAGAGAGACAAGAGACAGAGACGTGTTGAATTGGTCCGGCTGGACTACATACATGCTCTGTCGCGTCCGATCTTTGAGTTTCCTCAAAGATGCACGCACGCACACACAGATACACGGAGATGCCCTCTGCCCCCTCTTCTCTCCTCTCCAATTCCCCCGCCCCCTCCCCCCTCCCCCCCGTCAGGCACCAGAAATGAGATCCCTCCCCTTCGCCTATTGCGTCGTCAATTACAAACAAAAGGCAGCGTGAGATTCAAGCAAATTTGTTTTATTTAGTTCCGAGGGTAGGGTTGTGGATTTTGGTGCGGGGGGGGGGTCGGAGGTCGTGGTCGTGGTCGAGTAATCGCCTGCTGGGGGGGTGAGGATGGACGGTTACGCCACCTGCATGGATGGCTCGCGTTCCCCTCTGGCTGTCTGGTTGCCGCTGAGTGCTTCAGATATCACCATCCGGTCAGGAAGCAGGGGCTGGAAGATAAAGAGATATTAAAGAGATAATTAGGAGCAGGACTCCGGGGAAGCCCGAAGGCGGGGGGGCGGTGGAGGGAGAGAATGG
>NW_012327067.1:0-1279 GCF_000151885.1 Dipodomys ordii
GCGGGGACACAGCAGGACAAAGCGGGGGACACGTCGGGACACAGCGGGACAAAGTGGGGGACACAGTGGGACACAGCGAAGACAGAGATGGGTCCACAGCGGGACACAGCCGTGACACAGCTGGACACAGTGGGGTACACAGCAGGACACAGCGGGACACAGCGGGGACTCACCAGGGGACACAGCGGGGGACAAACTGGGAAACCACGGGACACAGTGGGACACAGCGGGACACAGCGGGGACACTGCGGGAACATAGCGGGACACAGCGGGGTACACAGCGGGACACAGCAGTGGACAAAGCGGGGACACAGCGGGACACAGCGGGGGACACAGCGAGGACACAGCGGGTCACAGCGGGACACAGCGTGGGACAAAGCAGGAGACAGCGGGGGACACAGCGAGGACACAGCTGGACACAGTGGGGTACACAGCGGGACACAGCGGAGGACACAGAAGGGTACACAGCGGGACACAGAGAGAAACACAGCGAGGTCACAGCGGGGGCCAAAGCAGGACAACACGGGACACAGTGTGACGCAGTGGGACACAGCGGGGACACTGCAGGGGCACAGCGGGACAAAGTGGGCGACACAGCGCGACACAGCGGGGGACACAGTGGGGGACAGCAGGGGACAGAGAGGGGACACAGCAGGACACAGCGGAGACACAGCTGGACACAGCGGGGTACACAGTGGGACACAGGGGGCACACAGTGGGGACTCAGCGGGGGACACAGCGGGACACAGCGGGTCACAGCGGGGGACACAGCGGGACACAGCGGGGGAAACAGAGGGGTACACAGCGGGACACGGCCGAGAACACAGCGTGGACACAGCGGGACACACCGGGACACAGCGTCAATACAGCGGGGACAGAGCGGGTCACAGCAGGGACACAGCGAGACACAGCGGGACACAGCGAGGGACACAGAGGGACACAGCGGGGACACAGCGGGACACAGCAGGACACAGCGGGGGACACAGCGGAACACAGCAGGACACAGCGGGGGACACAGCGGAACACAGCGTGGGACACATCGAGGACACAGCGGGACAGAGCGGGACACAGCGGGGACACAGCAGGGACACAGCAGGGACACAGCGGAGGACACAGCGGGAGACATAGCGGGACACAATGGGGAACACAGCGAGGACACAGCGGGACCCAGCAGGACACAGCGTCCATAGAGCGGGGACACAGCGGGACACAGCGGGGTACACAGCTGGGAAACACAAGGGGACACAGCGGTGGACACTGCGAGGACACAGCGGAGACA
>NW_012327068.1:0-1279 GCF_000151885.1 Dipodomys ordii
AGATCGTGGATACAGTGAGGACTCTATGTGTCTTTGTGTTTAAGTGATGTCATTGTGGTTGACAGTGGTTACTTATGAGGACAGATCAGTTCATTGAGTAGTCACAGATGTTATTCAGCAGGAGACATATTGGGTTTAAAGCGGGACAACATGGGACTTATTGGGACACTGCGGTACATTGCATGGTCACATCTTGACAAAGTGGGGGACTCATCATGTCACAGTGGGACTCAGCAGGGGACTCAGCAGGACTTAGTTGGTGACAGAGCGGGACAGAGCAGGACACAGCATGGGTCACAGCGGGACATAGCGGGGGACACAGACGGACACATCGGGGACACAGCCGGACACAGCAGGGACACAGCATTGGTCACAGTGGGACACAGCGGGGACACAGCGGGACACATCGGGCACACAACCGGACACAGGGGAGACACAACAGGGAACACAGCGAGGACCCAGCGAGACCCAGCGGGACACACCGTCGATACAGCGGGGACACAGCGTTACACAGCGGGTTACACAGCTGGGGACAAAAAGGAACACAGTGGGGGACAAAGCGAGACACCACGGAACACAGCGGGACAGAGCGGGAAACAGCGGTGACCCTGCGGAGACACAGCGGGACACAGCGGGGGACACAGCGGGACACAGCGGGGGACACAGCGGAACACAGTGAGGGACAGAGTGTGGGACACAGCGAGACACAGCGGGGACAAAGCTGGACACAGCGGGGTGCACAGCAGGACACAGCTGGACACAGCGGGGACACAGCAAGGACACAGCGGGGGACAAAGCGGAACACAACGGGACACAGTGGGGGACAAAGTGGAACACTGTGGGACACAGCGGGACACAGCTGGACACAGCGGGGACACAGAGGGGGACAAAGCAGAACACAATGGGGGACACAGCGGGACAGAGCGGGGGACACAGCGGAGGACACAGCGGGACACAGCGGGGAACACAGCAAGGACACAGCGGGACACAGCGGGGAACACAGCAAGGACACAGCGGGGACACAGCGGGACACAGCGAGGTACACAGATGGGACTCAGCCGGTGACACAGCGGGGACAAAGCGGGACACCACTGGACCCAGTGGGACACACCGGGACAAAGCGGGGACACTGCGGAAGCACAGAGCGGGACAAAGCGGGTGACACAGCGGGACACAGTGGGGGATACAGCCGGACAAAGCGGGGGACAGAGCGGGAGACACTGCAGACTCAGCGGGGACACAGCGTGACACATCGGGGACAGAGCGGGACACAGCTTGG
>NW_012327069.1:0-1279 GCF_000151885.1 Dipodomys ordii
GACTCCTCCCCCTCCCCCTCCCCCTCCACAACACGTCGGCTGGCGGTCGAAACCCCGCCCTCCCCCCTCCCCGTCGTCTTGGCTACGACAGAGGAAAAGCAAATGATGATAATAATGAATCATAACAACCTATATGTATGTGTATGTCAGAACTCTCACTCCCCACTGCCGGGTAGGTGAGGACTGACTGACTGAGTGAGTGACTGACCCAACCCGTGTTTTGCCCCTCCCGCCGCCCCATCCACCTTGTCGACGGCGAACGCGCGCCATCTAGTGGTGGTTTGGTGAATTGCAGTTTTCTCTCATGAAATGCATGGGGGGAAAAAAGAACAAACAAACTACGCACTGACTGACTGAGAAAACCGGCCCAGGCTGGCTGGCCCCGAGAGAGACTGCCTTCTTTTCAGAGAACGGGTGGGGTGGGGATGATGATGTGCCTCGTTGGAGTATGGGGCCCATGCATAGGCAGGCAGGCAGGCAGGCAGGCTCGGAGTGGGACCGTTGTGTGTTGGAGCGCCAGTACAGTAGCTCAAGCCCCAGGATTGACTGGCAAGTCGAGAGGAAAAGGAGGGAGGGAGTGCGGGCGGGCGGGCGGGCGGGAGAGAGAATTCAAACGAGAGAGAGAGAGAGAGAGAGACAGACAGACGGACAGACAGACAGACGGACAGACAGACAGACAGACAGACAGACAGAGACAAAGAGAAACACAGAGAGAGAAATAGAGAAACAGAAACAGAGAGACAAGAGACAGAGACGTGGTGAATTGGTCCGGCTGGACTACATACATGCTCTGTCGCGTCCGATCTTTGAGTTTCCTCAAAGATGCACGCACGCACACACACAGATACACTGAGATGCCCTCTGCCCCCTCTTCTCTCCTCTCCAATTCCCCTGCCCCTTCCCCCTTCCCCCCCCCGTCAGGCACCAGAAATGAGATCCCTCCCCTTCGCCTATTGCGTCAATTACAAACAAAAGGCAGCGTGAGATTCAAGCAAATTTGTTTTATTTTGTTCCGAGGGTAGGGTTGTGGATTTTGGTGCGGGGGGGGGGGTCGGAGGTCGTGGTCGTGGTCGAGTAATCGCCTCGGGGGGGGTGAGGATGGACGGTTACGCCACCTGCATGGATGGCTCGCGTTCCCCTCTGGCTGTCTGGTTGCCGCTGAGTGCTTCAGATATCACCATCCGGTCAGGAAGCAGGGGCTGGAAGATAAAGAGATATTAAAGAGATAATTAGGAGCAGGACTCCAGGGAAGCCTGAAGGCGGGGGGGGGGCGGGGTGA
>NW_012327070.1:0-1279 GCF_000151885.1 Dipodomys ordii
GAAAGAGAAGTAGAAGCGAAGAAGCAGAAGCGAAGAAGAAACAGTAGAAGCATAAGAAGCAGAAGCAGGAGAAGCAGAAGCAGAAGAAAAAGAAGAAGCATAAGAAGCAGAAGCAGAAGCAGAGGGAGAAACAGAAGAAGGATAAGGAGCAGCAGAAGGTGAAGCAGAAGGAGATGCAGAAGCAGAAAGAGAAGCAGAAACAGAAGGAGAAGAAGAAGGATTAGTTGGAGAATCAGAAGAAGCAGAAGCAGAAAGAGAAGCAGAAGTAGGAGAAGGAGAAGCAGAAGCAGAGGAAAGGAAGGAGAAGCAGAAGCGGGAGAAGCAGAAGAAGAAGAAACAGAAGAAGGAGAAGCAGAAGCAGAACGAGAAGCAGAAAGAGAAGCAGAAGAAGCAGTAGCAGGAGAAGCAGAAGCAGAAGAAACAGAAGAAGCCGAAGAAGCAGAAGCAGGACCTGAAGCAGAAGAAACAGAACAAGCAGAAGAAGCAGAAGCAGAACAAGAAGCAGAAGAAGAAGAAGCAGAAGGAGAAAGAGAAGGATTAGGAGTAGGAAGAGCAGGAGGAGAATCAGAAGCAGAACGAGAAGCAGAAGGAGCAGCAGAAGGAGAAGCAGAAGGAGAAGCAGAAGGAGAAGCAGAAGAAGGAGAAGCAGAAGCAGAAGAAGCAGCGAAGGAGAAGCGAAGCGAAGAAGATGCAGAAGGAGAAGCAGGAGAAGCAGAAGAAGCAAAAGGAGAAGCAGGAGAAGCAGAAGAAGCAAAAGCAGGAGAAGCAGAAGTAGGAGAAGGAGAAGGAGAAGGAAGGGCAGCAGAAGGAATAGGAGAAGCAGGAGGAGAAGCAGAAGCAGAATGAGAAGCAGAAAGAGAACCAGTAGAAACAGAAGAAGCAGGAAAAGCAGAAGCAGACGAAAGAGAAGAAGAAGAAGAAGAAGAAGAAGAAGAAGAAGAAGAAGAAGAAGAAGAAGAAGAAGAAGAAGAAGAAGAAGAAGAAGAAGAAGAAGAAGAAGAAGAAGAAGAAGAAGAAGAAGAAGAAGAAGAAGAAGGAGAAGAAGGAGAAGAAGGAGAAGAAGAAGAAGAAGAAGAAGAAAAAGAAGAAGAAGAAGAAGAAGAAGAAGAAGAAGAAGAAGAAGAAGAAGAAGAAGAAGAAGAAGAAGAAGGAGAAGCAGTAGAAGGAGAAGCAGTAGAAGCAGGAGAAGCAGAAGCAGGAGAAGCAGAAGCAGGAGAAGCAGAAGATAAAGAATAAGCAGATGAGCAGACGCAGAAGCAGTGGGAGAAGCAGAAGAAGG
>NW_012327071.1:0-1279 GCF_000151885.1 Dipodomys ordii
TATAATCATGTACAGAAAATAAACGTCTCATTGCACGTAATGAAACTATCAATTGATTAGTCATAAGTAATTAACAAAGCATGTTCAAATGACATAATATACGCAGGAAGTTCAATTAGTATGCAATAGGTGGAAATAACATAAAACCCTCCCCCTCCGCAACACGTCGGCTGGCGGTCGAAACCCCGCCCTCCCCCCTACCCGTCGTCATGGCTACGACAGAGGAAAAGCAAATGATGATAATAATGAATCATAACAACCTATATGTATGTGTATGTCAGAACTCTCACTCCCCACTGCCGGGTTGGTGAGGACTGACTGACTGAATGAGTGACTGACCCGACCCGTGTTTTGCCCCTCCCGCCGCCCCATCCACCTTGTCGACGGCGAACGCGCGCCATCTAGTGGTGGTTTTGTGAATTGCAGTTTTCTCTCATGATATGCATGGGGGAAAAAAAAGAACAAACCACGCACTGACTGACTGAGAAAACCGGCCCAGGCTGGCTGGCCCCGAGAGAGACTGCCTTCTTTTCAGAGAAGGGGTGGGGTGGGGATGATGATGTGCCTCGTTGGAGTATGGGGCCCGTGCATAGGCAGGCAGGCAGGCAGGCAGGCTCGGAGTGGGACCGTTGTGTGTTGGAGCGCCAGTACAGTAGCTCAAGCCCCAGGATTGACTGGCAAGTCGAGAGGAAAAGGAGGGAGGGAGTGCGGGCGGGCGGGCGGGCGGGAGAGGGAATTCAAACGAGAGAGAGAGAGAGACAGACAGACAGACAGACAGACAGACAGACAGAGACAAAGAGAGACACAGAGAGAGAAATAGAGAAACAGAAACAGAGAGACAAGAGACAGAGACGTGGTGAATTGGTCCGGCTGGACTACATACATGCTCTGTCGCGTCCGATCTTTGAGTTTCCTCAAAGATGCGCGCACGCACACACACAGATACACTGAGATGCCCTCTGCCCCCTCTTCTCTCCTCTCCAATTCCCCCGCCCCCTCCCCCCTCCCCCCCCCGTCAGGCACCAGAAATGAGATCCCTCCCCTTCGCCTATTGCGTCAATTACAAACAAAAGGCAGCGTGAGATTCAAGCAAATTTGTTTTATTTTGTTCCGAGGGTAGGGTTTTGGATTTTGGTGCAGGCGGGGGGGTCGGAGGTCGTGGTCGTGGTCGAGTAATCGCCTGCGGGGAGGGGTGAGGATGGACTGTTACGCCACCTGCATGGATGGCTCGCGTTCTCCTCTGGCTGTCTGGTTGCCGCTGAGTGCTTCAGATATCTGA
>NW_012327072.1:0-1279 GCF_000151885.1 Dipodomys ordii
GAGAAGCAGGAGAAGCACATGAAGCAGAAGCAGGAGAACCCGATAGAGAAGAAGAAGAAGAAGCAGAAACAGAAGCAGGAGAAGCAGGAGAAGCTAAGAAGCAGAAGCAACTGAAGCAGAAGCAAAAGAAACAGAAGAAGCATAAGTAGCAGAAGCAAAAGCAGAAGTAGAAGCAGAAGAACGAGAAGGAGAAAGAGAAATATAAGGAGAAGCAGAAGGAGAAGCAGAAGCAGAAGGAGAAGCAGAAGTAGGAGAAGGAGAAGGAAGAGCAGCAGAAGCAATAGGAGAAGCAGAAGGAGTAGCAGAAGCAAATTAGAAGCAGAAAGAGAAGCAGTAGAAGCAGAAGAAGCAGGAAAAGCAGAAGCAAAAGAAAGAGAAGAAGAGGAAGAAGAAGAAGAAGAAGAAGAAGAAGAAGAAGAAGAAGAAGAAGAAGAAGAAGAAGAAGAAGAAGAAAAAGAAGAAGAAGAAGAAGAAGAAGAAGAAGAAGAAGAAGAAGAAGAAGAAGAAGAAGAAGAAGAAGAAGAAGAAGAAGAAGAAGAAGAAGTAGAAGAATCAGGAGAAGGAGAGGAAGAATCAGAAGAAGGAGAAACAGAAGGAGAAGCAGAAAGACAAGGAGGGGAAGCAGAAGAAGCAGAAGCAGGAGAAGCAGAAGCATAAGAATCCGAAGAAGCAGAAGCAGAACCTGAAGCAGAAGGAGAAGCAGGAGAAGCAGAAGAAGCAGAATCTGGAGAAGCAGAATGAGAAGCTGAAGGAGAAGCAGAAGCAGAAAGAGAATCAAAAGCAGAAGGAGAAGCAGAAGAAACAGAAGACGTAGAAGCAGTAGCAGTTGTAGCTGAAGCAGAAGGAGAAGCCGAAGGAAAAGCAGAAGAACAAGAAGGAGAAGGAGAAACAGAAGGAGAAGCAGAAGGAGAAGAAGAAAGAGAAGCAGGTAAAGCAGAAGAAGAAGAAGCAGAAGGAGAATCAGAAGGAGAATCAGAAGAAGGAGAAGGAGAAGCAGAAGCAGAAGAAAATGCAGAAGGAGAAGCAGGAGAAGCAGAAGAAGCAGAAGTAGAAGGAGAAGCAGGAAAAGCAGAAGAAGCTGAAGTAAAAGAAGGAGAAGGAGAAGCAGAAGAAGAAGAAGGAGCATAAGGACAAGCACTAGCAGAAGGAGATGTAGAAGGAGAAGCAGGAGAAACAGAAGAAGTAGAAGCTGAAGGAGAAGTAGAACTCGGAGAAGGAGAAGGAGGAGAAGTAGAAGCTGAAGGAGAAGTAAAAGTGGAATGAGAAGCTGAAAGAAAAG
>NW_012327073.1:0-1279 GCF_000151885.1 Dipodomys ordii
CTTCCCCCAGACCACCCCCCGCCTTCGGGCTTCCCTGGAGTCATGCTCCTAATTATCTCTTTAATATCTCTTTATCTTCCAGCCCCTGCTTCCTGACCGGATGGTGATATCTGAAGCACTCAGCGGCAACCAGACAGCCAGAGGGGAACGCGAGCCATCCATGCAGGTGGCGTAACCGTCCATCCTCACCCCCCCCCCGCAGGCGATTACTCGACCAGGATCACGACCTCAGACCCCCCCCCCGCACCAAAATCCACAACCCTACCCTCGGAACAAAATAAAACAAATTTGCTTGAATCTCACGCTGCCTTTTGTTTGTAATTGACGACGCAATAGGCGAAGGGGAGGGATCTCATTTCTGGTGCCTGACGGGGGGGGGTGGGGGGAGGGGGCGGGGGAATTGGAGAGGAGAGAAGAAGGGGCAGAGGGCATCTCAGTGTATCTGTGTGTGTGCGTGCGTGCATCGTTGAGGAAACTCAAAGATCGGACGCGACAGAGCATGTATGTAGTCCAGCCGGACCAATTCACCACGTCTCTGTCTCTTGTCTCTCTGTTTCTGTTTCTCTATTTCTCTCTCTGTGGCTCTCTTTGTCTCTGTCTGTCTGTCTGTCTGTCTGTCTGTCTGTCTGTCTCTCTCTCGTTTGAATTCTCTCTCCCGCCCGCCCACCCGCCCGCACTCCCTCCCTTCTTTTCCTCTCGACTTGCCAGTCAATCCTGGGGCTTGAGCTACTGTACTGGCGCTCCAACACACAACGGTCCCACTCCGAGCCTGCCTGCCTGCCTGCCTGCCTATGCATGGGCCCCATACTCCAACGAGGCACATCCTCATCCCCACCCCACCCCTTCTCTGAAAAGAAGGCAGTCTCTCTCGGGGCCAGCCAGCCAGGGCCGGTTTTCTCAGTCAATGCGTGGTTTGTTTGTTCTTTTTTTTCCCCCATGCATTTCTTGAGAGAAAACTGCAATTCACAAAACCACCGCTAGATGGCGCGCGTTCGCCGTCGACAAGGTGGATGTTGCGGCGGGAGGGGCAAAACACGGGTCGGGTCAGTCACTCACTCAGTCAGTCAGTCCTCACCTACCCGGCTGTGGGGAGTGAGAGTTCTGACATACACATACATATAGGTTGTTATGATTCATTATTATCATCATTTGCTTTTCCTCTGTCGTAGCCATGATGACGGGGAGGGGGGAGGGCGGGGTTTCGACCGCCAGCCGACGTGTTGCGGAGGGGGAGAGATATTACTGACTTTATCGCATAGGGAAATGTTCCAAGAATTCC
>NW_012327074.1:0-1279 GCF_000151885.1 Dipodomys ordii
TGAGCCAGAGGAAAAGCAAAAGAAGAAAATAAAGAATCATAACAACCTAAATGAATGTAATGTCAGAACTCTCACTCCCCCAAGCCGGGTAGGTGAGGATTGACTGATTGAATAAGTGAATGACCCGTCCCGTGTTTTGCCCCTCCCGCCGCCCCATCCACCTGGTCGACGGCGAACGCGCGCCATCTAGCGGTGGTTTTGAGAATTGCAGTTTTCTTCCTCCCCCCTGCCCCCGCCCCCCCCCGCCTTCGTGCTTCCCTGGAGTCCTGCTCCTAATTATCTCTTTAATATCTCTTTATCTTCCAGCCCCTGCTTCCTGACCGGATGGTGATATCTAAAGCACTCAGCGGCAACCAGACAGCCAGAGGGGAACGCGAGCCATCCATGCAGGTGGCGTAACCGTCCATCCTCACCCCCCCCGCAGGGGATTACTCGACCACGACCACGACCTACGACCCCCCCCCCGCACCAAAATCCACAACCCTACCCTCGGAACAAAATAAAACAAATTTGCTTGAATCTCACGCTGCCTTTTGTTTGTAATTGACGCAATAGGCGAAGGGGAGGGATCTCATTTCTGGTACCTGACGGGGGGGGAGGGGGGAGGGGGCGGGGGAATTGGAGAAGAGAGAAGAGGGGGCAGAGGGCATCTCAGTGTATCTGTGTGCGTGCGTGCATCTTTGAGGAAACTCAAAGATCGGACGCGACAGAGCATGTATGTAGTCCAGCCGGACCAATTCACCACGTCTCTGTCTCTTGTCTCTCTGTTTCTGTTTCTCTATTTCTCTCTCTGTGTCTCTCTTTGTCTCTGTCTGTCTGTCTGTCTGTCTGTCTCTCTCTCTCATTCTCTCTCTCTCTCTCTCGTTTGAATTCTCTCTCCCGCCCGCCCGCCCGCCCGCACTCCCTCCCTCCTTTTCCTCTCGACTTGCCAGACAATCCTGGGGCTTGAGCTTCTGTACTGGCGCTCCAACACACAACGGTCCCACTCCGAGCCTGCGTGCCTGCCTGCCTGCCTATGCATGGGCCCCATACTCCAACGAGGCACATCATCATCCCCACCCCACCCCTTCTCTGAAAAGAAGGCAGTCTCTCTCGGGGCCAGCCAGCCTGGGCCGGTTTTCTCAGTCAGTCAGTGCGTGGTTTGTTTGTTCTTTTTTTTCCCCCATGCATTTCATGAGAGAAAACTGCAATTCACAAAACCACCACTAGATGGCGCGCGTTCGCCGTCGACAAGGTGGATGGGGCGGCGGGAGGGGCAAAACACGGGTCGGGTCAGTGA
>NW_012327075.1:0-1279 GCF_000151885.1 Dipodomys ordii
ACAGCAGTGGACACAGCAAGGACACAGCGGGTATTCAGCGGGGACACTGCGGGAACATAGAGGGACACAGCGGGATACCGAGCGGGACACAGCGGGGTCACAGAGTGGTACACAGCGGGACACAGGGGGAAACACAACGAGGTCACAGCGGGGGACAAAGCGGGACAACACGGGACACAGTGTGACACAGCGGGACACAGCGGGACACAGCGGGACACAGCGGGACACAGCGGGGGACACAGCGGGGGACAGAGATGGGACACAGCGGGACACAGCGGGGACACAGCTGGACACAGCGGGGTACACAGAGGGACACAGCGGGCACACAGTGGGGACACAGCGGGACACAGAGGGACACAGCGGGGACAGAGCAGGACAGAGCATGACACAGCGAGGACACATTGGGCCACAGCATGGTACACAGCTGGGGACACAACGGGACACAGCGGGGGACACAGCGAGGACACAGCGGGACACAGCGGGACACAGCGGGACACTGCAGGAACATAGCGGGACACAGCAGGGTACACAGCGGGTCACAGCTGGGGACATAGCGGGGACACAGCTGGACACAGCGGGGGACACAGGGAGGACACAACGTGACACAGCGGAACACAGCGGGGGACAAAGCGGGAGAGAGCGGGGGACACAGCGAGGACACAGAGGGACACAGCGGCCACACAGAGGGGACTCAGCGGGGGACACAGCAGGGGACAAAGAGGGACACCACGGGACACAGTGGGACACAGTGGGACACAGCGGGACCCTGCGGGGACACAGCAGGACAAAGCGGGGGACACGGCAGGACACAGCGGGACAAAGTGGGGGACACAGTGGGACACAGCGGAGACAGAGATGGGCCACAGCGGGACACAGCCGTGACACAGCTGGACACAGCGGGGTACACAGCAGGACACAGCGGGACACAGCGGTGACTCACCAGGGGACACAGCGGGGGACAAACTGGGACACCACGGGACACAGTGGGACACAGCGGGACACAGCGGGGACACTGCGGGAACATAGCGGGACACAGCGGGGTACACAGCGGGACACAGCAGTGGACACAGCAGGACACAGCGTGGGACACAGCGAGCACACAGCGGGTCACAGCGGGACACAGCGTGGGACAAAGCAGGAGACAGCGGGGGACACAGCGAGGACTCAGCTGGACACAGCGGGGTACACAGCGGGACACAGCGGAGGACACAGAAGGGTACACAGCGGGACACAGAGAGAAACACAGCGAGGTCACAGCGGGGGCCAAAGCAGGACTAAC
>NW_012327076.1:0-1279 GCF_000151885.1 Dipodomys ordii
CGTGTACTTCGTTGCTCAGAAGCTGGTGGTTGCGATTCAACGGTAACATTCACAGGAAAGTCCGCCTATATATCTGCCACGCTTCTTCCGTTCTTGGTAAGAAGCCAGTTCACCTCTATTAAGGGATGTACGGGGGGTGGCGGCCCAGAGAGTGACAAACGTCCTCCCCCCGCCCCGCCCCACCTTCGGGCTTCCCTGGAGTCCTGCTCCTAATTATCTCTTTAATATCTCTTTATCTTCCAGCCCCTGCTTCCTGACCGGATGGTGATATCTGAAGCACTCAGCGGCAACCAGACAGCCAGAGGGGAACGCGAGCCATCCATGCAGGTGGCGTAACCCTCCATCCTCACCCCCCCCCCCGCAGGCGATTACTCGACCACGACCACGACCTCTGACCCCCCCCCGCACCAAAATCCACAACCCTACCCTCGGAACAAAATAAAACAAATTTGCTTGAATCTCACTCTGCCTTTTGTTTGTAATTGACGCAATAGGCGAAGGGGAGGGATCTCATTTCTGGTGCCTGACGGGGGGGGAGGGGGGAGGGGGCGGGGGAATTGGAGAGGAGAGAAGAGGGGGCAGAGGGCATCTCAGTGTATCTGTGTGTGTGCGTGCGTGCATCTTTGAGGAAACTCAAAGATCGGACGCGACAGAGCATGTATGTAGTCCAGCCGGACCAATTCACCACGTCTCTGTCTCTTGTCTCTCTGTTTCTGTTTCTCTATTTCTCTCTCTGTGTCTCTCTTTGTCTCTGTCTGTCTGTCTGTCTGTCTGTCTGTCTCTCTCTCTCTCGTTTGAATTCTCTCTCCCGCCCGCCCGCCCGCCCGCACTCCCTCCCTCCTTTTCCTCTCGACTTGCCAGTCAATCCTGGGGCTTGAGCTACTGTACTGGCGCTCCAACACACAACGGTCCCACTCTGAGCCTGCCTGCCTGCCTGCCTGCCTATGCATGGGCCCCATACTCCAACGAGGCACATCATCATCCCCACCCCACCCCTTCTCTGAAAAGAAGGCAGTCTCTCTCGGGGCCAGCCAGCCTGGGCCGGTTTTCTCAGTCAGTCAGTGCGTGGTTTGTTTGTTCTTATTTTCCCCCATGCATTTCATGAGAGAAAACTGCAATTCACAAAACCACCACTAGATGGCGCGCGTTCGCCGTCGACAAGGTGGATGGGGCGGCGGGAGGGGCAAAACACGGGTCGGGTCAGTCACTCACTCAGTCAGTCAGTCCTCACCTACCCGGCAGTGGGGAGTGAGAGTTCTGACATACACATACATATAGG
>NW_012327077.1:0-1279 GCF_000151885.1 Dipodomys ordii
CCAGAGCAGAAGAAGAAGCAGAAGGAAAAGCACAAGCAGAAGGGAGATGCAGAAGGAGAAGCAGGAGATGCAGAAGAAGCAGAAGCAGAAGGAGAAGAAGAAGGAGAAGAATCAGAATCAGAAGAAGCAGAAGCAGAAATAGAAAGAAAACCGACGAAGAGAAGCAGAACGAGAAGCAGGAGAAGCAGGAGAAGCACAACCGGGAGAAGCAGAAGAAGAAGAAACAGAAGGAGAAGGAGCAGAAGCAGAAGGAGAAGCAGAAAGAGAAGCAGGAAAAGCAGAAGAAGCAGAAGCAGGAGAAGCAGAAGGAGAAGAAACAGGAGAAGGACAAGAAGCAGAAGCAGAAGCAGAAGGAGAAGCAGAAACAGAAGGAGAAGCGGAAAGAGAAAGAGGGGAAGCAGAAGAAGCAGAAGCAGGAGAAGCAGAAGTATAAGAATCCGAAGAAGCAGAACCTGAAGCAGAAGGAGAAGCAGGAGAAGCAGAAGAAGCCGAATCTGGAGAAGCAGAATGAGAAACTGAAGTAGAAGCAGAAGCAGAAGCAGAAAGAGAATCAAAAGCAGAAGGAGAAGCAGAAGAAACAGAAGAAGCAGAAGCAGTAGCAGTTGCAGCAGAAGCAGAAGGAGAAGCAGAAGGAAAGCAGAAGAACGAGAAGGAGAAGGAGAAACAGAAGGAGAAGCAGAAGGAGAATAAGAAGGAGAAGCAGAAGAAGCAGAAGGAGAAGCAGAAGGAGAAACAGAAGCAGAAGAAACATCAGAAAGAGAAGCAGAAGCAGAAGAAGATGCAGAAGGAGAAGCAGGAGAAGCAGAAGAAGCAGAAGCAGAAGGAGAAGTAGAAGAAGGAGAAGGAGAAGGAAGAGCCGCAGAAGCAATAGGAGAAGTAGAAAGAGAAGCAGAAGCAGAATGAGAAGCAGAAAGAGAAGCAGTAGAAGCAGAAGAAGCAGGAAAAGCAGAAGCAGAAGATAGAGAAGAAGAAGAAGAAGAAGAAGAAGAAGAAGAAGAAGAAGAAGAAGAAGAAGAAGAAGAAGAAGAAGAAGAAGAAGAAGAAGAAGAAGAAGAAGAAGAAGAAGGAGAAGCAGTAGAAGCAGAAGAAGCAGAAGAAGCAGAAACAGGAGAAGCTGAAATAAAGAATAAGCAAATGAAGCAGAAGCAGAAGCAGTGGGAGAAGCAGAAGAAGGAGAAGGAGAAGGAGCAGCAGAAAGAGAAGCAGAAGCAGAAAGAGAAGCAGAAACAGAAGGAGAACAAGAAGGAGAAGCAGGAGAATCAGAAGAAGCAGAAGTATG
>NW_012327078.1:0-1278 GCF_000151885.1 Dipodomys ordii
TCTCCTACTCTAATCATCTCTTCGCATCTCATCTCATCTCTGCTTCTCCTGCTTCTCTTCTGCATCTCTCTGCTTCTGCTCTGCTGCTCTCTGCTTCTGCTTCTCCTCTCTGCTTCTCCTTCTGATCTGCTTCTTATGCTTATTCTTTTTCTTCTGCTTCTGCTTCTCCTGCTTCTACTGCTTCTCCTCTCCTTCTACTTCTCCTTCTTCTCCTTCTTCTTCTTCTTCTTCTTCTTCTTCTTCTTCTTCTTCTTCTTCTTCTTCTTCTTCTTCTTCTTCTTCTTCTTCTTCTTCTTCTCTTTCTGCTGCTTCTGCTTTTCCTGCTCCTTCTTCTTCTACTGCTTCTCTTTCTGCTTCTCATTCTGCTTCTGCTTCTTCTTCTGCTTCTCCTATTGCTTCTGCTTGTCTTCCTTCTCCTTCTCCTACTTCTCCTTCTACTTCTGCTTCTGCTTCTTCTGCTTCTCCTGCTTCTCCTTCTGCATCTTCTTCTGCTTCTGCTTCTCCTTCTGCTGCTTCTTCTGCTTCTGTTTCTCCTTCTGCTTCTCCTTCTGCTTCTTCTGCTTCTCCTTCTGCTTCTCCTTCTGTTTCTCCTTCTCGTTCTTCTGCTTTTACTTTTGCTTCTCCTTCTGCTGCTTCTTCTGCTTCTCCTGCTTCTCTTTCTGCTTCTCCTTCTGTTCTCCTTCTGCTTCTTCCACTTCTGCTTCTGCTTCTCCTGCTTCTTCTTCTTCTTCTTCTTCTTCTTCTTCTTCTTCTTCTTCTTCTTCTTCTTCTTCTTCTTCTTCTTCTTCGTCTTCTTCTTCTTCTGCTTCTGCTTCTCCTTCTCCTTCTTCTGCTTCTCCTTCTGATTCTCCTTGTGCTTCTTCTTCTTCTGCTTTACTTGCTTCTCTTTCTGCTTCTCCTTCTGCTTCTCCTTCTGTTTCTCCTTCTCCTTCTTGTTCTTCTGCTTTTCCTTCGGCTTCTCCTTCTGCTTCTGCTACAACGGCTACTGCTTCTATTCTTCTGTTTCTTCTGCTTCTCCTTCTGCTTTTGATTCTCTTTCTGCTTCTGCTTCTCCTTCAGCTTCTCCTTCTGCTTCTCCAGATTCTGCTTCTTCTGCTTCTCCTGCTTCTCCTTCTGCTTCAGGTTCTGCTTCTGCTTCTTCGGATTCTTATGCTTCTGCTTCTCCGACTTCTGCTTCACCTGCTTCTCCTTCTGCTTCTTCTTCTCCTTCTTCTTCTGTTTCTCCTTCTACATCTTATGCTTCTTGTTTCATCTGCTTATGTTTCTCCTACTACTGAT
>NW_012327079.1:0-1278 GCF_000151885.1 Dipodomys ordii
TCTTCTTCTTCTTCTTCTTCTTCTTCTTCTTCTTCTTCTTCTTCTTCTTCTTCTTCTTCTTCTCTTTCTGCTGCTTCTGCTTTTCCTGCTTCTTCTTCTACTGCTTCTCTTTCTGCTTCTGCTTCTCCTTCTGCTTCTCCTATTGCTTCTGCGGCTCTTCCTTCTCCTTCTCCTACTTCTCCTTCTCCTTCTGCTTCTTCTGCTTCTCCTGCTTCTCCTTCTGCATCTTCTTGTGCTTCTGCTTCTCCTTCTGCTGCTTCTTCTGCTTCTGTTTCTCCTTCTGCTTCTCCTTCTGCTTCTTCTGCTTCTCCTTCTGTTTCTCCTTCTCCTTCTCGTTCTTCTGCTTTTACTTTTGCTTCTCCTTCTGCTTCTGCTGCAACTGCTACTGCTTCTGCTTTTTCTGTTTCTTCCGTTTCTCCTCCTTTTGATTCTCTTTCTGCTTCTGCTTCTCCTTCAGCTTCTCATTCTGCTTCTCCAGATTCTGCTTCTTCTGCTTTTCCTGCTTCTCCTTCTGCTTCAGGTTCTGCTTCTGCTTCTTCGGATTCTTATGCTTCTGGTTCTCCTGCTTCTGCTTCTTCTGCTTCCCCTCCTTCTCTTTCTGCTTCTCTTTCTGTTTCTGCTTCTCCTTCTGCTTCTGCTTCTTGTCCTTCTCCTGTTTCTTCTGCTTCTTCTTCTCCTGCCTCTGCTTCTTCTGCTTTTCCTGCTTCTCTTTCTGCTTCTCCTTCTGCTTCTGCTCCTCCTTCTGCTTCTGCTCCTTCTATTTCTTCTGTTTCTTCTTCTTCTGCTTCTCCCGCTCTGCTTCTTCTGCTTTCCTGCTTCTCGTTCTGCTTCTCTTCGTCGGCTTCTCTTTCTACTTCTCCTTCTGCTTCTTCTGATTCTGCTTCTTCTCCTTCTTCTTCTCCTTCTGCTTCTGCTTCTTCTGCTTCTCCTGCTACTCCTTCTGCATCTCCTTCTGCTTGTGCTTTTCCTTCTGCTTCTTCTTCTGCTTCTGCTTCTCCTTCTTCTGCTTCTCCGTCTGTTTCTGCTTCTTCTGTTTTTCCTGCTTCTCCTTCTGCTTCTCATTCTTCTTCTCCTTCTGTTTCTCCTTGTCGTTATTCTGCTATTCCTTCTGCTTCTCTATCTGCTTCTGCATCTTCAGCTTCTTCTGCTACTGCTTCTGCTTCTTCTGTTTTTCTGCTTCTCTTTCTGCTTCTCCTTCTGCTTTTGCTTCTCTTTCTGCTTCTGCTTCTCCTTCTGCTTCTCCAAATCTTCTCCAGATTCTGCTTCTTCTGCTTCTCC
>NW_012327080.1:0-1278 GCF_000151885.1 Dipodomys ordii
TGATTCTGCTTCTGCTTCTTCTTCTGCTTCTGCTTCTTCGGCTTCTCCTGTTTCTTCTGCTTCTGCTTCTCCTGCTTCTTCTGCTTCTCCTGCATCTCTTTCTGCTTCTCCTTCTTCTTCTGCTTCTGCTTCTGCTCTTCTCCTTCTTCTGTTTCTTTTGCTTCTGTTTCTTCTTCTTCTTCTTCTTCTTCTTCTTCTTCTTCTTCTTCTTCTTCTTCTGTTTCTTCTGATTCTATTTCTGCTTCTCCTTCTTCTCCTCTTTCTGCTTCTACTCCTGCTTCTTCTGATTCTCCTGCATCTCCTTCTTGTTCTCCTTCTGTTTCTGCTTCTCTTTCTGCTTCTCCTTCTCCTTCTGCTGCTCCTTCTCCTTCTCTTTCTTCTGCTTCTCCCACTGCTTCTGCTTCTGCTTCTTTTGCTTATTCTTTTTCTTCTGTTTCTGCTTCTCCTGCTTCTGCTTCTACTGCTTCTCCTTATGCTTCTCCTTATGCTTCTCCTTATGCTGCTGCTTGTTCTTCATCTTCCTCTTCCTCATCTTCTTTTTCTACGTCTTCTTCTTCTCTTTCTCTGCTTCTGCTTTGCCTGCTTCTTCTGCTTCTACTGTTTCTCTTTCTGCTTCTCATTCTGCTTCTGCTTCTCCTTCTGCTTCTCCTATTGCTTCTGTTGCACTTCCATATCCTTCTCCTTCTCCTACTTCTGCTTCTCCATCTGCTTCTGCTTCTTCTGCTTCTCCTGATTCTCGTTCTGCATCTTTTTCTGCTTCTGCTT
Source organism: Dipodomys ordii (assembly GCF_000151885.1). Classification (NCBI taxonomy): domain Eukaryota; kingdom Metazoa; phylum Chordata; class Mammalia; order Rodentia; family Heteromyidae; genus Dipodomys; species Dipodomys ordii. The sequence goes on from NW_012327080.1 coordinate 766, forward strand.
CTCCTTCTGCTGCTTCTTCTGCTTCTGCTACTCCTTCTGCTTCTCCTTCTGATCTGATTCTCCTTCTACTTCTCTTTCTGCTGCTCCTTCTCCTTCTTCTGCTTCTGCCTCTGATTCTTCTTCTTATGCTTATTCTTTTTCAACTACTTCTGCTTCTCCTGCTTCTGCTTCTACTTCTTCTCCTTATGCTTCTCCTTCTCCTTCTTCTCCTTCTTCTTCTTCTTCTTCTTCTTCTTCTTCTTCTTCTTCTTCTTCTTCTTCTTCTTCTTCTTCTTCTTCTCTTTCTTCTGCTTCTTCTTTTCCTGCTTCTTCTGCTTCTACTGCTTCTCTTTCTGCTTCTCATTCTGCTTCTGCTTCTCCTTCTGTTTCCCCTATTGCTTCTGCGGCTCTTCCTTCTCCTTCTCCTACTTCTACTTCTCCTTCTGCTTCTGCTTCTTCTGCTTCTCCTGCTTCTCCTTATGCATCTTCTTCTGCTTCTGCTTCTCCTTCTGCTGCTTCTTCTGCTTCTGTATC
>NW_012327081.1:0-1278 GCF_000151885.1 Dipodomys ordii
TATTTGAAAGAAAAAAAACAAGAGGATCGGGTTTTCTCCAGGAAGCCACACAACATCATGAAGAGCCGAGAGTGACATAACTAAAATTTTGCGGTAAAGGACAAAGAGTAGAAACCCTTCAGCGCTCCACAGGCGGAGGGCGTTTGCTCAGGTTAGCTCATCAAGGGGAAGTTAGGTGGCCGCTCCTCTCCACCATTCTATCCCTCCCGCATCCCCCCGCCCCCCCCGCCTTCGGACTTCCCTGGAGTCCTGCTCCTAATTATCTCTTTAATATCTCTTTATCTTCCAGCCCCTGCTTCCTGACCGGATGGTGATATCTGAAGCACTCAGCGGCAACCAGACAGCCAGAGGGGAACGCGAGCCATCCATGCAGGTGGCGTAACCGTCCATCCTCACCCCCCTGCCCCCGCAGGCGATTACTCGACCACGACCACGACCTCAGACCCCCCCCGCACCAAAATCCACAACCCTACCCTCGGAACAAAATAAAACAAATTTGCTTGAATCTCACGCTGCCTTTTGTTTGTAATTGACGCAATAGGCGAAGGGGAGGGATCTCATTTCTGGTGCCTGACGGGGGGGGAGGGGGGAGGGGGCGGGGGAATTGGAGAGGAGAGAAGAGTGGGCAGAGAGCATCTCAGTGTATCTGTGTGTGTGCGTGCGTGCATCTTTGAGGAAACTCAAAGATCGGACGCGACAGAGCATGTATGTAGTCCAGCCGGACCAATTCACCATGTCTCTGTCTCTTGTCTCTCTGTTTCTGTTTCTCTATTTCTCTCTCTGTGTCTCTCTTTGTCTCTGTCTGTCTGTCTGTCTGTCTGTCTGTCTGTCTCTCTCTCTCTCTCGTTTGAATTTTCTCTCCCGCCCGCCCGCCCGCCCGCCCGCACTCCCTCCCTCCTTTTCCTCTCGACTTGCCAGTCAATCCTGAGGCTTGAGCTACTGTACTGGCGCTCCAACACACAACGGTCCCACTCCGAGCCTGCCTGCCTGCCTGCCTGCCTATGCATGGGCCCCATACTCCAACGAGGCACATCATCATCCCCACCCCACCCCTTCTCTGAAAAGAAGGCAGTCTCTCTCGGGGCCAGCCATCCTGGGCCGGTTTTCTCAGTCAGTCAGTGCGTGGTTTGTTTGTTCTTTTTTTTCCCCCATGCATTTCATGAGAGAAAACTGCAATTCACAAAACCACCACTAGATGGCGCGCGTTCGCCGTCGACAAGGTGGATGGCGCGGCGGGAGGGGCAAAACACGGGTCGGGTCAGTCACTCACTCAGTCAG
>NW_012327082.1:0-1278 GCF_000151885.1 Dipodomys ordii
ACCCGTGAGCAAGAAAAGCTGAACAAACAAGTTGAGGCCCTTAATTCAAGGCGTAATAGCCAAAAACTAATGAAGAAATGAGGAGGTATAGTATACAACGTAGAGGATGGTTATTATGTTCTCATTAAAAAGAAACAAGATAATTAGGCATTCCATTGTGGATGACACCATTATGATTATAAAAAAAAAAAAAAAAACCCAGGCTTATTTGATGTTCTCTCCTGAATGTTTCATTTCATGATCCAACATGGCTGCTTGCACTCCAGCAACCAAGTTTCATGCTAGCCAGAAGGAAAGAGATAGGGGGAGAAGAGATTGTTTTCCCTTCTAGGAGGACTTCTCCCAGATGTTCCATACAAAATATGTACATAACTTTACTGGTCAGAACTCAGTCACATGGCAAAAGGAGTCTTAAGAGTGTCTCTTTTCTGGCTACCCAAGTGTCTAGTTAAGAATGAAGGGCTTAGCTGGGTGCCAGTGGCTCACGCCTGTAATCCTAGCTACTGAGGAGGCTGAGATCTGAGGATCACGGTTCAAAGCCAGCCTGGGCAGGAAAGTCCATGAAACTCTTATCTCCAATAAACCACCAGAAAACTGGAAGTGGCGCTGTGGCTCAAGCAGTAGAGCGCTCGCCTTGAGCTGAAGAGCTGAGGGACAGCGCTCAGGCGCAGAGTTCAAGCCCCACGACCAATTAAAAAAAAAAAAAAGAATGAAGGGCTTGCAGGGCGCCGGTGGCTCACGCCTGCAATCCTACCTACTCAGGAGGCTGAGATCCAAGGATCACGGTTCAAAGCCAGCCTGGGCAGGAAAGACCGTGAGACTCTTTATCTCCAATAAACCACTAGAAAACCAGAAGTGGCACTGTGGCTCAAGTGGTAGAGCACTCGCCTTGAGCTGAAAAGCGCAGGGACAGCACCAAGCCCAGAGTTCAAGTCCTATAACCGACCAGAAAAAAAAAGAATGAAGGGCTGGATTAGAAAGAAAGGGAGAATGGATGTTGGCATCTGTCTGCCATCATAACTATGAATTTCCTTGGCTGATTGAATTTATTTAAATTATACAGATTCAAAAGAATTAGAGCCTGAGTATACCTTGTTGCTTGTCAGTAAAGGAGATTTCACACTAAGGTCTCCATCAGTTCATTTGATAAAAGAATGTGCCTAGGAACTTTCATTATGCAAACAAGGTCATCTCTTCATTTAGAGCTCATTAAATATTTTTGCATGAGAGCAGCAACTTTTCGCAAGTCCTGATTTGTCAGTTGTCTTTTCTAATGGA
>NW_012327083.1:0-1278 GCF_000151885.1 Dipodomys ordii
GTCCCCAGCCATCTCCCGCTCTGTCCCCCACTTCGTCTCATGATTTGTCCTCGCTGTGTCCCACTGTGTCCTGCTGTGTCCCGCTGTGCCCCCACTGTGTCCCGTTATGTCCACATATGTGTACCACGCTGTGTAACGCTGTATCCCCACTCTGTCCCGTTGTGTCCACAGCTGGGTACCACGCTGTGTAACACTGTGTCCCCGCTGTATGGACGCTGTGTCCTGCTGTGTCCCGCTGTGTCCTTGCTGTGTTCCCCACTGTGTCCCGCTGTGTCCCCAGCTGTGTCACCCGCTGTGTCCCTCTGTGTCCTCGCTGGGTCCCCCGCTGTGTCCCGCTGTGCCCCCTGCTGTGTTCGGCTGTGTCCCGCTATGTCTCGCTCGGTCCCTGCTGTGTCAAGCTGTGTCCCCGCTGTGTGCCCGGCTGTGTCCTGCTGTGTACTCCGTTGTGTCCAGCTGTGTCACCGCTGTGTCTTGCTTTGGCCCCTCTCTGTTTCCGCTGTCCCCCGCTGTGTCCCCCGCTGTGTCCCACTGTGTCCCTCTGTGTCCCCCGCTTTGTCCCGCTGAGTCCCCTCTGTGTCTCCGCTGTGTCCCGCTGTGTCCTCGCTGTGTCCCCCGCTGTCTGCCGCTTTGTCCCCGCTGTGTCCCTAGCTGTGTCCCGCTGTGTCCCACTGTGTACCCCGCTGTGTCCCACTATGTTCCCGCAGTGTCCCCGCTGGGTACCGCTGTGTCCCGCTGGGTACTCTCTGTGTCCCCCGCAGTGTCCCGTTGTGTCCCCAGCTATGCACCCTGCTGTGTCCCGCTGTGTCCCCGCTGTAACGACGCTGGGTCCCGCTGGGTCCCGCTATGTCCTCCCTGTGTTCCCCGCTGTGTCCCGTTGTGTCCCCAGTTGTGTACCTCGCTGTGTCCCGCTGTGTCCCCGCTGTATCGACGCTGGGTCCCGCTGTGTCCTCCCTGTGTCCCCCGCTGTGTCCTGCTGTGTCCCACTGTGTCTGCCACTGTGTCCCACGCTGTGTTCCGCTGGGTCCTCGCTGTGTCCCGCATTATCCCGCTGTGTCCTCGCTCTGTCCCCCGGTGTGTCCCGCTGTGTCCCCGCTGTGTCCCAAGCTGTGTCCTGCTGTGTACCCCACTGTGTCCCCCTCTGTGTCCCGCTGTGTCCCCCGCTGTGTCCCGCTGTGTCCCGCTGTGTCCCCCGCTGTGTCCCCGCTTTGTCCTGCTGTATACTGCTGTGTACACCCCGCTGAGTCCCGCTGTGTCCCCGCTGTGTCCCGCTGTGTCCCC
>NW_012327084.1:0-1278 GCF_000151885.1 Dipodomys ordii
GTCATCCTGCTGTGTACCCCGCTGTGTCCCGCTATGTTCCCGCAGTGTCCCCGCTGTGTCCCGCTGTGTCCCGCTCTGTCCCTGCTGTGTCCCGCCGTGTCCTGCTGTGTCCTCTCTGTGTCCCACGCTGTGTTCCGCTGTGTCCCCCGCTGTGTCCCGCTGTGTCCCGCTGTGTCCCCGCTGTGTCCCGCTGTGTCCCCCGCTGTGTCCCGCTGTGTCCCGCTGTGTCCCTGCTGTGACCCTCTCTGTCCCCGCTGTATTGACGCTGTGTCCCGGTGTGTCCCGCTGTGTCCGCGCTGTGTTTCCGGCTGTGTCCCGCTGTGTCCCTCTGTGTCCCCTCTCTGTCCCCTGCTGGCCCCCGCTGTGTCCCCCGCTGTGTCTCGCTGTGTCGCCCACTTTGTCCCGCTGTACCCCTGCAGTGTCCCCGCTGTGTCCCACTGTGTCAAACTGTGTCCCGTGTTGTCCCGCTTTGTCCCCCGCTGTGACCTCGCAGTGTTTCCCGCTGTGTCCCGCTGTGTCCTCGCTGTGTTCCCCGCTGTGTCCCGCTGTGTCCACCGTTGTGTCCACCGCTGTGTCTTCGCTGTGTCCCCCGCTGTGTGCAGCTGTGTCCTCGCTGGGTCCCCGCTGGGTCCCGCTGTGTCCCCCGCTGTGTCCCCCGCTGTGTCCCGCTGTGTCCCAGCTGTGTCCACTGCTGTGTCCCGCTGTGTCCCTATGTGTCCCCGCTGTGTGTCCGCTGTGTCCCGCTGTGTACCCCGCTGTGTCCAGCTGTGTCATGCTGTTTCCCGTTGTGTCCCTGCTGTGTCCCTCTGTGTACCCCGCTGTGTCCAGCTTTGTCCCGGCTGTGTCTCGCTGTGTCCCACGCTCTGTCCCACACTGTGTCCCGCAGTGTCCCGCGCTGTGTCCCGCTGTGTCCCCCGCTGTGTCCCACTGTGTCCCCCGCTGAGTCCCTGCTTTGTCACCGCTGTGTCCCGCTGTTTCCTCGCTGTGTCCCCTGCTGTCTCCCTCTCTGTCCCCCGCTGTTTCTCACGCTTTGTCCCTGCTGTGTCCCACTGTGTCCCGCTGTGTCCGGCTGTGCCCCCACTGTGTCCCGTTGTGTCCACAGTGTGTACCACGCTGTGTAACGCTGTGTGCCTGCTGTATCGACGCTGTGTCCCGCTGTATCCTGGCTGTGTCCCCCGCTGTCTCCAGCTCTGTCCCCCGCTGTGTCTCACGCTTTGTACCCGCTGTGTCCCACTGTGTCCCGCTGTGTCCCGCTGTGCCCCCACTGTGTCCCGTTTG
>NW_012327085.1:0-1278 GCF_000151885.1 Dipodomys ordii
GGTAACGTCAGATCAAGAGTGCTAAACAAAATACATGGCAAGGTAAAGGGAGGCAACAAAATCACTATAGAATCTCAGGCAGTTTGGAAATAGCAAATGTTTCACAGTGTAGAAGAGAGAACATCGACCCTATGGAGTAGGAAGTAGGAACGCAACCCCCTCCCCCTCCGCAACACGTCGGCTGGCGGTCGAAACCCCGCCCTCCCCCCTCCCCGTCGTCATGGCTACGACAGAGGAAAAGCAAATGATGATAATAATGAATCATAACAACCTATATGTATGTATATGTCAGAACTCTCACTCCCCACTGCCGGGTAGGTGAGGACTGACTGACTGAGTGAGTGACTGACCCGACCCGTGTTTTGCCCCTCCCGCCGCCCCATCCACCTTGTCGACGGCGAACGCGCGCCATCTAGTGGTGGTTTTGTGAATTGCAGTTTTCTCTCCTGAAATGCATGGGGGAAAAAAAAGAACAAACCAACCACGCACTGACTGACTGAGAAAACCGGCCCAGGCTGGCTGGCCCCGAGAGAGACTGCCTTCTTTTCAGAGAAGGGGTGGGGTGGGGATGATGATGTGCCTCGTTGGAGTATGGGGCCCATGCATAGGCAGGCAGGCAGGAAGGCAGGCTCGGAGTGGGACCGTTGTCTGTTGGAGCGCCAGTACAGTAGCTCAAGCCCCAGGATTGACTGGCAAGTCGAGAGGAAAAAGAGGGAGGGAGTGCGGGCGGGCGGGCGGGCGGGAGAGAGAATTCAAACGAGAGAGAGAGACAGACAGACAGACAGACAGACAGACAGACAGACAGAGACAAAGAGAGACACAGAGAGAGAAATAGAGAAACAGAAACAGAGAGACAAGAGACAGAGACGTGGTGAATTGGTCCGGCTGGACTACATACATGCTCTGTCGCGTCCGATCTTTGAGTTTCCTCAAAGATGCACGCACGCACACACACAGATACACTGAGATGCCCTCTGCCCCCTCTTCTCTCCTCTCCAATTCCCCCGCCCCCTCCACCGTCCCCCCCCCGTCAGGCACCAGAAATGAGATCCCTCCCCTTCGCCTATTGTGTCAATTACAAAAAAAAGGCAGCGTGAGATTCAAGCAAATTTGTTTTATTTTGTTCCGAGGGTAGGGTTTTGGATTTTGGTGCGGGGGGGGGGTCGGAGGTCGTGGTCGTGGTCGAGTAATCGCCTGCGGGGGGGGGTGAGGATGGACGGTTACACCACCTGCATGGATGGCTCGCGTTCCCCTCTGGCTGTCTGGTGCCGCTGAGTG
>NW_012327086.1:0-1278 GCF_000151885.1 Dipodomys ordii
TAGCGTTTGGAAAAGCCGTCCTCCCCCCCTCCCCGTCGTCATGGCTACGACAGAGGAAAAGCAAATGATGATAATAATGAATCATAACAACCTATATGTATGTGTATGTCAGAACTCTCACTCCCCACTGCCGGGTAGGTGAGGACTGACTGACTGAGTGAGTGACTGACCCGACCCGTGTTTTGCCCCTCCCGCCGCCCCATCCACCTTGTCGACGGCGAACGCGCGCCATCTAGTGGTGGTTTTGTGAATTGCAGTTTTCTCTCATGAAATGCATGGGGGAAAAAAAAGAACAAACAAACCACGCACTGACTGACTGAGAAAACCGGCCCAGGCTGGCTGGCCCCGAGAGAGACTGCCTTCTTTTCAGAGAAGGGGTGGGGTGGGGATGATGATGTGCCTCGTTGGAGTATGGGGCCCATGCATAGGCAGGCAGGCAGGCAGGCAGGCTCGGAGTGGGACCGTTGTGTGTTGGAGCGCCAGTACAGTAGCTCAAGCCCCAGGATTGACTGGCAAGTCGAGAGGAAAAGGAGGGAGGGTGTGCGGGCGGGCGGGCGGGCGGGAGAGAGAATTCAAACGAGAGAGAGAGAGAGAGAGAGAGAGAGAGACAGACAGACAGACGGACAGACAGACAGAGACAAAGAGAGACACAGAGAGAGAAATAGAGAAACAGAAACAGAGAGACAAGAGACAGAGACGTGGTGAATTGGTCCGGCTGGACTACATACATGCTCTGTCGCGTCCGATCTTTGAGTTTCCTCAAAGATGCACGCACGCACACACACAGATACACTGAGATGCCCTCTGCCCCCTCTTCTCTCCTCTCCAATTCCCCGCCCTCTCCCCCCTCCCCTCCCCCGTCAGGCACCAGAAATGAGATCCCTCCACTTCGCCTATTGCGTCAATTACAAACAAAAGGCAGCGTGAGATTCAAGCAAATTTGTTTTATTTTGTTCCGAGGGTAGGGTTGTGGATTTTGGTGCGGGGGGGGGGTCGGAGGTCGTGGTCGTGGTCGAGTAATCGCCTGCGGGTTGGGGGGTGAGGTTGGACGGTTACGCCACCTGCATGGATGGCTCGCGTTCCCCTCTGGCTGTCTGGTTGCCGCTGAGTGAATCAGATATCACCATCCGGTCAGGAAGCAGGGGCTGGAAGATAAAGAGATATTAAAGTGATAATTAGGAGCAGGACTCCAGGGAAGCCTGAAAGCGGGGGGGGGCGAGGGGAGGGGGGAGGGAGAGAATGGTGGAGAGGAGGGGAGACGGATCTATCCAGGGAATG
>NW_012327087.1:0-1278 GCF_000151885.1 Dipodomys ordii
CCCTCCCCCCGCCCCCTCCCCGCCTTCGGGCTTCCCTGGAGTCCTGCTCCTAATTATCTCTTTAATATCTCTTTATCTTCCAGCCCCTGCTTCCTGACCGGATGGTGATATCTGAAGCACTCATCGGCAACCAGACAGAAAGGGGAACGCGAGCCATCCATGCAGGTAGCGTAACCGTCCATCCTCACCCCCCCACGCCCACAGGCGATTACTCGACCACGACCACGACCTCCGACCCCCTCCCCGCACCAAAATCCACAACCCTACCCTCGGCACAAAATAAAACAAATTTGCTTGAATCTCACGCTTCCTTTTGTTTGTAATTGACGCAATAGGCGAAGGGGAGGGATCTCATTTCTGGTGCCTGACGGGGGGGGAGGGGGAAGGGGGCGGGGGAATTGGAGAGGAGAGAAGAGGGGGCAGAGGGCATCTCAGTGTATCTGTGTGTGTGCGTGCGTGCATCTTTGAGGAAAATCAAATATCGGACGCGACAGAGCATGTATGTAGTCCAGCCGGACCAATTCACCACGTCTCTGTCTCTTGTCTCTCTGTTTGTGTTTCTCTATTTCTCTCTCTGTGTCTCTCTTTGTCTCTGTCTGTCTGTCTGTCTGTCTGTCTGTCTGTCTGTCTCTCTCTCTCTCTCTCTCTCTCGTTTGAATTCTCTCTCCCGCCCGCCCGCCCGCCCGCACTCCCTCCCTCCTTTTCCTCTCTACTTGCCAGTCAATCCTGGGGCTTGAGCTACTGTACTGGCGCTCCAACACACAACGGTCCCACTCCGAGCCTGCCTGCCTGCCTGCCTGCCTATGCATGGGCCCCATACTCCAACGAGGCACATCATCATCCCCACCCCACCCTTCTCTGAAAAGAAGGCAGTCTCTCTCGGGGCCAGCCAGCCTGGGCCGGTTTTCTCAGTCAGTCAGTGCGTGGTTTGTTTGTTCTTTTTTTTCCCCCATGCATTTCATGAGAGAAAACTGCAATTCACAAAACCACCACTAGATGGCGCGCGTTCGCCGTCGACAAGGTGGATGGGGCGGCGGGAGGGGCAAAACACGGGTCGGGTCAGTCACTGGCTCAGTCAGTCAGTCCTCACCTACCCGGCAGTGGGGAGTGAGAGTTCTGACATACACATACATATAGGTTGTTATGATTCATTATTATCATCATTTGCTTTTCCTCTGTCGTAGCCATGACGACGGGGAGGGGGGAGGGCGGGGTTTCGACCGCCAGCCGACGTGTTGCGGAGGGGGAGGGGGAGGGGGAGTAGTCGCTCGTTCGCTG
>NW_012327088.1:0-1278 GCF_000151885.1 Dipodomys ordii
TCCTTCTCCTTCTCCTTCTTCTTCTTCTTCTTCTTCTTCTTCTTCTTCTTCTTCTTCTTCTTCTTCTTCTTCTTCTTCTTCTTCTTATCTTTCTGCTGCTTCTGCTTTTCCTGCTTCTTCTTCTCTTTCTGCTGCTTCTGCTTTTCCTGCGTCTTCTGATTCTAGTGCTTCTCTTTCTGCTTCTCCTTCTGCTTCTGCTTCTGCTTCTTGTCCTTCTCCTGTTTCTTCTGCTTCTGCTTCTCCTGCTTCTGCTTCTTCTGCTTTTCCTGCTTCTCTTTCTGCTTCTCCTTCTGCTTCTGCTCCTCCTTCTGCTTCTGCTCTTTCTATTTCTTCTGTTTCTTCTTCTTCTTCTTCTCCCGCTCTGCTTCTTCTGCTTCTCCTGCTTCTCGTTCTGCTTCTCTTCGTCGGCTTCTCTTTCTACTTCTCCTTCTGCTTCTTCTGATTCTGCTTCTTCTCCTTCTTCTTCTCCTTCTGCTTCTGCTTCTTCTGCTACTCCTTCTGCATCTCCTTCTGCTTGTGCTTTTCCTTCTGCTTCTTCTTCTGCTTCTGCTTCTCCTTCTTCTGCTTCTCCGTCTGTTTCTGCTTCTTCTGTTTTTCCTGCTTCTCCTTCTGCTTCTCATTCTTCTTCTCCTTCTGTTTCTCCTTGTCGTTATTCTGCTATTCCTTCTGCTTCTCTATCTGCTTCTGCATCTTCAGCTTCTTCTGCTACTGCTTCTGCTTCTTCTGTTTCTTCTGCTTCTCTTTCTGCTTCTCCTTCTGCTTTTGCTTCTCTTTCTGCTTCTGCTTCTCCTTCTGGTTCTCCTTCTTCTCCAGATTCTGCTTCTTCTGCTTCTCCTGCTTCTCCTTCTGCTTGAGGTTCTGCTTCTGCTTCTTCAGCTTCTTCAGCTTCTATTTCTGCTTCTCCTTCTGTTTCTGCTTCTCTTTCTGCTTCTGCTTCTTATCCTTCTTCTATTTCTTTTGATTCTGCTTCTCCTGCTTCTGCTTCTCCTGCTTCTCCTTCTGTTTCTCTTTATGCTTCTCCTTCTGCTTCTCCTTCTTCTGCTTCTACTTCTGCTTCTGCTTCTGCTTCTCCTTCCGCTGCTCTTTCTGCTTCTCCTGCTGCTTTTCCTTCTCCTGCTCCTTCTTCTGCTTCTCTTTCTGCTTCTCCTTCTGTTTCTCTTACTCCTTCTCCTTCTAGTTCTTCTGCTTTTCCTTCTGCTTCTTCTGCTTCTGCATCTTCTGCTTCTTCTGCTACTGCCTCTGCTTCTTCTGTTTCTTCTGCTTCCCCTTCTGCTTCTC
>NW_012327089.1:0-1278 GCF_000151885.1 Dipodomys ordii
GAGAAGCAGAAGCAGAATGAGAAGCAGAAGAGGAATGAGAAGCAGAAAAAGAAACAGGAGAAGCACAATAAGCAGAAGCAGGAGAAGCCGAAAGAGTAGAAGCAGAAGAAGCAGAAACAGAAGCAGAAGCTGAAGCAGAAGGAGAAGCAACAGGAGAAGTAGAACCAGAAATTCAGGCAGGAGAAACAGAAGAAGCTGAAGAAGAAGCAGAAGGAGAAGCAAAATGAGAAGCAGAAGGAGATGTAGAAGAAGCAGCTGAAGGAGAAGCAGCAGATGAAGCAGAAATACAAGCAGGAGAAGTAGAAGCAGAAAGAGAAGTAGAAGCAGAAGAAACAGAACAGAAGAAGCAGTAGAAGTATAAGAAGCAGAAGCAGGAGAAGCAGAAGCAGAAGAAAAAGAAGAAGCATAAGAAGCAGAAGCCGAGGGAGACACTGAAGAAGGAGAAGGAGCAGCAGAAGGTGAAGCAGAAGGAGATGCAGAAGCAGGAAGAGAAGCAGAAACAGAAGGAGAAGAAGAAGGAGAAGTTGGAGAAGCAGAAGAAGCAGAAGAAGAAGCAGAAGGAGAAGCAGAACGAGAAGGACAAGCAGGAGAAGCAGAAGAAGCAGAAGCGGGAGAATCAGAAGAAGAAGAAGAAGAAGAAGAAGAAGAAGAAGAAGAAGAAGAAGAAGAAGAAGAAGAAGAAGAAGAAGAAGAAGAAGAAGAAGAAGAAGAAGAAGAAGAAGAAGAAGAAGAAGGAGGAGGAGAAGAAGAAGAAGAAGAAGAAGAAGAAGAAGAAGAAGAAGAAGAAGAAGAAGAAGAAGAAGAAGAAGAAGAAGAAGGAGAAGGAGAAGAAGAAGGAGAAGGAGAAGAAGAAGGAGAAGCATAAGGAGAAGCAATAGAAGCAGAAGCACAAGAAGAAGAATTAGAAGGAGAACAGAAGGAGAAGTAGAAGAAGGAGAAGGAGGAGCAGAAGGACCAGCAGCAGGAGAAGCAGAAAGAGAAGCAGGAGAAGCAGAGGAAGCAGAAGCAGGAGAAGCAGAAGCACAAGAGAAAGAAGAAGCATAAGAAGCAGAAGCAGAAGCAGAAGGAGAAGGAGAAGATGTAGAAGCAGAAGGAGAAGAAGAAGTAAAAGCAGAAGAACTAGAAGGAGAAGGAGAAGCAGAAGGAGAAGCAGAAGGAGAAGCAGAAGGAGAAGCAGAAGAGGAAGCAGGAAAAGCAGAAGAAGCAGAAGCAAAAGGCGAAGCAAAAGAAGTAGAAGGAGAAGCAGAAGCAAAAGAAGAAGCAGAAAGGAAGCAGGAG
>NW_012327090.1:0-1278 GCF_000151885.1 Dipodomys ordii
GAACACTATTCTATGAGGAAACCAATATCAAAGGTATATCGCATCATCCCTACAGCTTCTTTTCGAGGTCAGCAGCAAGCATGGAAATGAACTAAAATCTTACTGATATAGATGACCTCGTGCATAACCTGAGAGCCAAGGTCAATCAGGCGAAAGATCAAATTTTATTTCCCTCCCCTTTGGCAACACATAGGCTGGCGGTCGAAACCCCGCCCTCCCCCCTCCCCGTCGTCATGGCTATGACAGAGGGAAAGCAAATGATGATAATAATGAATCATAACAACCTATATGTATGTGTATGTCAGAACTCTCACTCCCCACTGCCGGGTAGGTGAGGACTGACTGACTGAGTGAGTGACTGACCCGACCCGTGTTTTGCCCCTCCCGCCGCCCCATCCACCTTGTCGACGGCGAACGCGCGCCATCTAGTGGTGATTTTGTGAATTGCAGTTTTCTCTCATGAAATGCATGGAGGAAAAAAAAGAACAAACAAACCAAGCACTGACTGACTGAGAAAACCGGCCCAGGCTGGCTGGCCCCGAGAGAGACTGCCTTCTTTTCAGAGAAGGGGTGGGGTGGGGATGATGATGTGCCTCGTTGGAGTATGGGGCCCATGCATAGGCAGGCAGGCAGGCTCGGAGTGGGTCCGTTGTGTGTTGGAGCGCCAGTACAGTAGCTCAAGCCCCAGGATTGACTGGCAAGTCGAGAGGAAAAGGAGGGAGGGAGTTCGGGCGGGCGGGCGGGCGGGAGAGAGAATTCAAACGAGAGAGAGAGAGACAGACAGACAGACAGACAGACAGACAGACAGACAGACAGAGACAAAGAGAGACACAGAGAGAGAAATAGAGAAACAGAAACAGAGAGACAAGAGACAGAGACGTGGTGAATTGGTCCGGCTGGACTACATACATGCTCTGTCGCGTCCGATCTTTGAGTTTCCTCAAAGATGCACGCACGCACACACACAGATACACTGAGATGCCCTCTGCCCCCTCTTCTCTCCTCTCCAATTCCCCCGACCCTCCCCCCTCCCCCCCGTCAGGCACCAGAAATGAGATCCCTCCCCTTCGCCTATTGCGTCAATTACAAACAAAAGGCAGCGTGAGATTCAAGCAAATTTGTTTTATTTTGTTCCGAGGGTAGGGTTGTGGAATTTGGTGCGGGGGAGGGGTGTCGGAGGTCGTGGTCGTGGTCGAGTAATCGCCTGCGGGGGGGGGTGAGGATGGACGGTTACGCCACCTGCCTGGATGGCTCGCGTTCCCCTCTGGCTGTCTGGTT
>NW_012327091.1:0-1278 GCF_000151885.1 Dipodomys ordii
TCAGAAGCAGAGCGGGAGAGCAGAAGAAGAAGAAATAGAAGGAGCAGAAGCTTGTTTGGAGGAGCAGAAGCAGAAGGAGAAGCAGAAAGAGAAGCAGGAAAAGCAGAAGAAGCAGAAGCAGGAGAAGCAGAAGCAGAAGAAACAGGAGAAGGACAAGAAGCAGAAGCAGAAGCAGAAGGAGAAGCAGAAACAGAAGGAGAAGGAGAAGCAGAAAGGAAGGAGGGGAAGCAGAAGAAGCAGAAGCAGGAGAACCAGAAGCATAAGAATCCGAAGAAGCAGAAGCAGAACCTGAAGCAGAAGGAGAAGCAGGAGAAGCAGAAGAAGCAGAATCTGGAGAAGCAGAATGAGAAGCTGAAGGAGAAGCAGAAGCAGAAAGAGAATCAAAAGGAGAAGGAGAAGCGGAAGAAACAGAAGAAGCAGAAGCAGTAGCAGTTGCAGCAGAAGCAGAAGGAGAAGCAAAAGTAAAAGCAGAAGAACGAGAAGGAGAAGGAGAAGGAGAAGCAGAAGGAGACACAGAAGCAGAAGAAGCAGCAGAAGGAGAAGCAGAAGGAGAAGAAGATGCAGAAGGAGAAGCAGGAGAAGCAGAAGAAGCAGAAGCAGAAGGAGAAGGAGAAGTAGGAGAAGGAGTAGGAAGAGCCACAGAAGCAATAGGAGAAGCAGAAGGAGAAGCAGAAGCAGAATGAGAAGCAGAAAGAGAAGCAGTAGAAGAAGAAGAAGCAGGAAAAGCAGAAGCAGCAGAAAGAGAAGAAGAAGAAGAAGAAGAAGAAGAAGAAGAAGAAGAAGAAGAAGAAGAAGAAGAAGAAGAAGAAGAAGAAGAAGAAGAAGAAGAAGACGAAGAAGAAGAAGGAGAAGGAGAAGGAGAAGCAGAAGAAAAAGAATAAGCATAAGAAGCAGAATCAGAGGGAGAAGCAGAAGCAGGAGAAGCAGAAGCAGAAGAAGCAGCAGAAGGAGAAGCAGAAGCAGAAGAAGATGCAGAAGGAGAAGCAGGAGAAGCAGAAGAAGGAGAAGGAGAAGGCAAAAGAGAACGATTAGGAGTAGGAGAAGCAAAAGGATAAGCAGAAGCAGAAAGAGACGCAGAAGGAGAAGCAGCACGAGAAGTAGGAGAAGCAGGAGAAGCAGAAACAGGAGAAGCAGAAGAAACAGAAGACGCAGAAGCAGAATGAGAAGCAGAAGGAGAAATTGAAGCAGATGCAGAAGCAGAAGGGAGAAGCAGAAGCAGAAGGAGAAGCAGGAGGATGGAGAAGGAGGATGCAGAAAGAGAAGCACAACGGAGGAGGC
>NW_012327092.1:0-1278 GCF_000151885.1 Dipodomys ordii
GGGGAAGGAGACGCATCTGTCCCATTTTTTTACTCGGACAAGTCATTCCTCACCTACCCCGGCAGTGGGGAGTGAGAGTTCTGACATACACATACATATAGGTTGGTATGATTCACTGGTATCATCACCTCCTCCCTCCCTGTCGTCATGGCTACGACAGAGGAAAAGCAAATGATGATAACAATGAATCATAACAACCTATATGTATGTGTATGTCAGAACTCTCACTCCCCACTGCCGGGTAGGTGAGGACTGACTGACTGAGTGAGTGACTGACCCGACCCGTGTTTTGCCCCTCCCGCCGCCCCATCCACCTTGTCGACGGCGAACGCGCGCCATCTAGCGGTGGTTTTGTGAATTGCAGTTTTCTCTCATGAAATGCATGGGGAAAAAAAAGAACAAACAAACCACGCACTGACTGACTGAGAAAACCGGCCCAGGCTGGCTGGCCCCGAGAGAGACTGCCTTCTTTTCAGAGAAGGGGTGGGGTGGGGATGATGATGTGCCTCGTTGGAGTATGGGGCCCATGCATAGGCAGGCAGGCAGGCAGGCAGGCTCGGAGTGGGACCGTTGTGTGTTGGAGCGCCAGTACAGTAGCTCAAACCCCAGGATTGACTGGCAAGTCGAGAGGAAAAGGAGGGAGGGAGTGCGGGCGGGCGGGCGGGCTGGAGAGAGAATTCAAACGAGAGAGAGAGAGAGAGACAGACAGACAGACAGACAAACAGACAGACAGACAGAGACAAAGAGAGACACAGAGAGAGAAATAGAGAAACAGAAACAGAGAGACAAGAGACAGAGACGTGGTGAATTGGTCCGGCTGGACTACATACATGCTCTGTCGCGTCCGATCTTTGAGTTTCCTCAAAGATGCACGCACGCACACACACAGATACACTGAGATGCCCTCTGCCCCCTTTTCTCTCCTCTCCAATTCCCCCGCCCCCTCCCCCCTCCCCCCGCGTCAGGCACCAGAAATGAGATCCCTCCCCTTTGCCTATTGCGTCAATTACAAACAAAAGGCAGCGTGAGATTCAAGCAAATTTGTTTTATTTTGTACCGAGGGTAGGGTTGTGGATTTTTGTGCGGGGGGGGGTCGGAGGTCGTGGTCGTGGTCTAGTAGTCGCCTGCGGTGGGGGGGGGGTGAGGATGGACGGTTACGACACCTGCATGGATGGCTCGCGTTCCCCTCTGGCTGTCTGGTTGCCGCTGAGTGCTTCAGATATCACCATCCGGTCAGGAAGCAGGGGCTGGAAGATAAAGAGATATTAAAGAGATTGA
>NW_012327093.1:0-1278 GCF_000151885.1 Dipodomys ordii
GCAGGAGAAGCAGAAGAAGCAGAAGCAGGAGAAGCAGAAGCAGAAGAAAAAGAAGAAGCATGAGAAGCAGAAGCAGAGGGAGAAGGAGAAGGTGTAGAAGCAGAAGGAGAAGCAGAATAAGGAGAAGCAGAAGGAGAAGTAGCAGCAGAAAGAGAAGCAGAAGCAGAAGAAGATGCAGAAGGAGAAGCAGGAGAAGCAGAAGAAGCAGAAGCAGAAGAAGAAGTAGAAGTAGGAGAAGGAGAAGGAGAAGGAAGGGTAGCAGAAGCAATAGGAGAAGCAGAAGGAGAAGCAGAAGAATGAGAAGAAGAAAGAGAAGCAGGAGAAGCACAAATGCTGAAGCAGGAGAAGCAGAAACAGAAGATACAGAAGAAGAAGAAGAAGAAGAAGAAGAAGAAGAAGAAGAAGAAGAAGAAGAAGAAGAAGAAGAAGAAGAAGAAGAAGAAGAAGAAGAAGAAGAAGAAGAAGAAGAAGAAGAAGAAGGAGAAGAAGGAGAAGGAGAAGGAGAAGGAGAAGGAGAAGAAGAAGAAGAAGAAGAAGAAGAAGAAGATGAAGAAGAATAAGAAGAAGATGAAGATGCACAGGAGAAGAAGGAGCAAAATGAGAAGGAGAAGCAGGAGAAGAAGAAGCAAAAGGAGAAGAAGGAGCAAAATGAGAAGGAGAAGCAGGAGAAGCAGAAGCAGAAGGAAAAGCAGAAACAGAAGGAAAAGCGGAAGGAGAAGCAGGAGAAGCAGAAGAAGAAGCCGCAGGAGAAGCAGAAGCAGAAGAAGCCGAAGAAGCAGAAGCAGAACTTGAAGCAGAAGGAGAAGCAGGAGAAGGAGAAGAAGCAGAATCTGGAGAAGCAGAAGGAGAAGCAGAAGCAGAAAGAGAAGCAAAAGCAGAAGGAGAAGCAGAAGGAGAAGTAGAAAAAACAGAAGAAGCAGACGAAGTAGCAGAAGCAGCAGAAGATGCAGAATCAGAAGGAGAAGCAGAAGGAAAAGCAGAAGAACGAGAAGGAGAAGGAGAAGGAGAAACAGAAGGAGAAGCAGAAATAGAAGCAGAAGAAGGAGCAGGAGAAGGAGAAGCAACAGGAGAAGCAGAAAGAGCAGCAGAAGTAGAAGCAGGAGAAGCAGAAACAGGAGAAGCATAAGCAGAAGAAACAGGAGAAGGACAAGAAGGAGAAGCAGAAGGAGAAGCAGAAATAGAAGGAAAAGCAGAAGGAGAAGCAGAAGAAGCAGCAGCAGGAGAATCAGAAGCAGAAGAAGACGAAGAAGCAGAAGCAGAACATGAAGCAGAAGGAGT
>NW_012327094.1:0-1278 GCF_000151885.1 Dipodomys ordii
TGGTGGAGAGGAGGGGAGACGGATCTATCCAGGGAACGAGCGACTCCTCCCCCTCCCCCTCCCCCTCCGCAACACGTCGGCTGGCGGTCGAAACCCCGCCCTCCCCCCTCCCCGTCGTCATGGCTACGACAGAGGAAAAGCAAATGATGATAATAATGAATCATAACAACCTATATGTATGTGTATGTCAGAACTCTCACTCCCCACTGCCGGGTAGGTGAGGACTGACTGAGTGAGTGACTGACCCGACCCGTGTTTTGCCCCTCCCGCCGCCCCATCCACCTTGTCGACGGCGAACGCGCGCCATCTAGTGGTGGTTTTGTGAATTGCAGTTTTCTCTCATGAAATGCATGGGGGAAAAAAAAGAACAAACAAACCACGCACTGACTGACTGAGAAAACCGGCCCAGGCTGGCTGGCCCCGAGAGAGACTGCCTTCTTTTCAGACAAGGGGTGGGGTGTGGATGATGATGTGCCTCGTTGGAGTATGGGGCCCATGCATAGGCAGGCAGGCAGGCAGGCAGGCTCGGAGTGGGACCGTTGTGTGTTGGAGCGCCAGTACAGTAGCTCAAGCCCCAGGATTGACTGGCAAGTCGAGAGGAAAAGGAGGGAGGTAGTGCGGGCGGGCGGGCGGGCGGGAGAGAGAATTCAAACGAGAGAGAGAGACAGACAGACAGACAGACAGACAGACAGACAGACAGACAGACAGAGACAAAGAGAGACACAGAGAGAGAAATAGAGAAACAGAAACAGAGAGACAAGAGACAGAGACGTGGTGAATTGGTCCGGCTGGACTACATACATGCTCTGTCGTGTCCAATCTTTGAGTTTCCTCAAAGATGCACGCACGCACACACACAGATACACTGAGATGCCCTCTGCCCCCTCTTCTCTCCTCTCCAACTCCCCCGCCCCCTCTCCCCTCCCCCCCCCGTCAGGCACCAGAAATGAGATCCCTCCCCTTCGCCTATTGCGTCAATTACAAACAAAAGGCAGCGTGAGATTCAAGCAAATTTGTTTTATTTTGTTCCGAGGGTAGGGTTGTGGATTTTGGTGCGGGGGGGGTGGAATCGGAGGTCGTGGTCATGGTCGAGTAATCGCCTGCGGGGGGGGGTGAGGATGGACGGTTACGCCACCTGCCTGGATGGCTCGCGTTCCCCTCTGGCTGTCTGGTTGCCGCTGAGTGCTTCAGATATCACCATCCGGTCAGGAAGCAGGGGCTGGAAGATAAAGAGATATTAAAGAGATAATTAGGAGCAGGACTCCGGGGAAGCCCGTG
>NW_012327095.1:0-1278 GCF_000151885.1 Dipodomys ordii
GTGTCCGCTGTGTCCCGCTGTGTCACCGCTGTGTCCCCTGTGTCCCCCTCTGTGTCTCTGCTGTGTCGTGCTGTGTCCCGCTGTGTCAACCACTGTGTCCCCGCTGTGTCCCGCTGTATACCCCGCTGTGTCCAGCTTGTTCTCGCTGTGTCTCGTTGTGTCCCATGCTCTGTCCCACTCTGTGTCCTGCTGTGTCCCCTGCTGTGTCCCACTGTGTCCCCGCAGGGTCACTGCTGTTACCCGTTGTGTCCCACTTTGTTCCGTGGTGTCCCGCTATGTCCCCCGCTGTGTCCCCCGCTGAGTCCCCGCTGTGTCCCTGCTGTGTCACTCTGTGTCCTCGCTGTGTCGCCCGCTGTCTCCCGCTCTGTCCCCCGCTGTGTCTCACACTTTGTCCCCGCTGTTTCCCAATGTGTCCCACTGTGTCCCGCTGTGTCCCCCACTGTGTCCCTTTGTGTCCCCAGCTATGTATCCCGCTGTGTCCCGCTGTGTCCCCGCTGTATCGACGCTGTGTCCCACTTGGTCCCGCTGGGTCCTCGCTGTGTTCCCCGTTGTGTCCCGTTGTGTCCACCGCTATGTCCCCTGCTGTGTCCTGCTGTGTCCCCCGCTGTGTCCTGTTGTGTCCCGCTGTGTCCCCCGCTGTCTCCCTGCTGTGTCCATGCTGTGTTCCCGCTGTGTCCCGCCTTGTCCTGCTGTGTCCTCGCTGTGTCCCACGCTGTGGTCCGCTGTGTCCTCGCTGTGTCCCCTGCTGTGTCCCGTTGTGTCCCCAGCTGTGTACCCCGCTGTGTACCACTGTGTCCCCGCTGTTTCGATTCTGTGTCTCGCTGTGTCCCCCGCTGTGTCTACTGCTGTGTCCCTGCTGTGTCCCGCTGTGTCCCGCTGTGTCCCCGCTGTATCGACGCTGTGTCCCGCTGAGTCCCGCTGTGTCCTTGCTGTGTTCCCCGCTGTGTCCCGCTGTGTACCCCTCTGTCTCCCCCTCTGTGTCTGGCTGTGTCCCCCGCAGTGTCCCGCTGTGTACTGCTGTGTCCCCCGCTGAGTCCCGCTGTGTCCCCGCTCTGTAACGCTGTGTCCCACCAGTGTCCCCCGCTGTGTCTGGCTGTGTCCTGCTGTGTCCCCCGCTGTGTCCCGCTGTGTCCACTGCTATGTCCCTGTTGTGTCCCGCTGTTTCCCCCACTATGTCCCGCTGTGTCCTCGCTCTGTCTCCCGCTGTGTCCCGCTGTGTCCTCGCTGTGTCCCCCACTGTGTCCCAAACATGTGTACCCCGCTATGTCCCGCTATGTC
>NW_012327096.1:0-1278 GCF_000151885.1 Dipodomys ordii
GGGGGACACAGAGAGGGACAGAGCTGGGACACAGCGGGGGCACAGCGGGGGATCAATGGGGGACACAGCGGGGAACAAAGCGGGACACAGAGGGACACAGCGGGGACACAGCGTCGATACAGCGGGGGACACAGCGGGACACAGCGGGGTACACAGCTGGGGGACACAAACGGAACACAGCGGGGGGACACATCGAGGACACAGCAGGACACAGCGGGGACACTGCGGGGACACTGCGGGAACATAGCATGACACAGCTGGGTACACAGCGGGACACAGCGGGACACAGCTTGGGACACAGCGGGGACATACCGGGACACAGCGGGGGACACAGCGAGGACACAGTGGGACACAGCGTGGGACAAAGTGGGAGACAGCGGGGCACACAGCGAGGACACAGCAGGACACCGAGGGGACTCAGCGGGGGAAACAGCTGGGGACAAAGCAGGTCACCATGGGACACAGTGTGACACAGCGGGACACAGCGGCGACACTGCGGGGACACAGCAGGACAAAGCGGGGGACACAGCCTGACACAACGAAGTACACAGCGGGACACAGCGGGCACAAAGCGGGGACACAGCGGGACACAGCAGGACACAGCAGGGACAGAGCGGGACACAGCGGGACACAGCGGGGGGCCCAGCGAGGACACGGCGGGACACAGCGGGGGACACAGCGAGGACAAAGCGGGGACTCAGCGGGGTCACAGCGGGATACAGCGGGACACAGACTGACACAGCGGGACACAGCAGAGGACACAGCGGGACACAGTGGAGGACAGAGCGACGACACAGCAGGACACAGCTGAGACACACGGGGACTCAGCAGGGTTACAGCGGGACACAACGGGACACAGCAGGACACAGCGTGACACAGCGGGGACACAGCAGGGGCACAGCGGGAGACACAGCGGGACAAAACGGGACACAGCGGGGGACACATTAGGACACAGCGAGGGACACAGCGGGGAACACAGCGGGACACAGTGGGGAACACAGAGAGGACACAGCAGGACCCAGCGGGACACAGCGTCGATACAGCGGGTACACAGCGGGACACAGCGGGGTCACTGCGGGACACAGTGGGGGACAAAGCGGGAAACAGCAGGACACAGCTGGGACGCAGCGGGACACAGCGGGACACGGCGGGGGACACAGCAGGTCACAGAGGGGGACACAGTGGGGGAAACAGCTGGACACAGTTGGGAACACAGCGAGGACACAATGGGACCCAGCGGTACACAGCGTCAATACAGCGGAGACACAGCATTACACA
>NW_012327097.1:0-1278 GCF_000151885.1 Dipodomys ordii
ACTGCTTCTCCTTCTCCTTCTCCTTCTTCTTCTTCTTCTTCTTTTACTTCTTCTTCTTCTTCTTCTTCTTCTTCTTCTTCTTCTTCTTCTTCTTCTTCTTCTTCTTCTTCTTCTTCTTCTTCTTCTTCTTCTTCTTCTTCTCTTTCTGCTGCTTATGCTTTTCCTGCTTCTTCTGCTTCGACTGCTTCGCTTGCTGCTTCTCATGCTGCTTCTGCTTCTTCTTCTGCTTCTACTATTGATTCTGCGGCTCTTCCTTCTCCTTCTCCTACTTCTCCTTCTCGTGCTGCTTCTGCTGGTTCTCATGCTTCTCCTTCTGCATCTGCTTCGGCGGCTGCTTCTCTTTCTGCTGTTTCTTCAGCTTCTGTTTCTCCTTCTGCTTCACCATCTGCTTCTTCTGCTTCTCCTTCTGTGTCTGTGTCTCCTTCTCCTTCTCGTTCTTCTGCTTTTCCTTCTGCTTCTCCTTCTGCTTCTGCTGCAACTGCTACTGCTTCTGCTTCTTCTGTTTCTTCAGCTTCTCCTTCTGCTTTTGATTCTCTTTCTGCTTCTGCTTCTGCTTCTACTTCAGCTTCTCATTCTGCTTCTCCAGATTCGGCTTCTTCTGCTTCTCCTGCTTCTCCTTCTGCTTCAGGTTCTGCTTCTGCTTCTTCGGATTCTTATTCTTCTGCTTCTCCTGCTTCTGCTTCTTCGGCTTCCCCTCTTTCTCTTTCTGCTTCTCCTTCTGTTTCTGCTTCTCCTTCTGCTTCTGCTTCTGCTTCTTGTCCTTCTCCTGTTTCTCCTCCTTCTGCTTCTCCTGCTTCTGCTTCTTCTGCTTTTCCTGCTTCTCTTTCTGCTTCTCATTTTGCTTCTGCTCCTTCTCCTTCTTCTGTTTCTTCTTCTTCTGCTTCTCCCGCTTGTGCTTCTCCTGCTTCTCCTGCTTCTCGTTCTGCTTCTCTTCGTCGGCTTCTCTTTCTACTTCTCCTTCTGCTTCTTCTGATTCTGATTCTTCTCCTTCTTCTTCTCCTTCTGCTTCTGCTTCTTCTGCATCTCCTGCTTCTCCTTCTGCATCTCCTTCTGCTTGTGCTTTTCCTTCTGCTTCTTCTTCTGCTTCGGCTTCTCCTTCTCCTTCTTCTCCGTCTGCTTCTGTTTCTTCTGCTTTTCCTGCGTCTCCTTCTGCTTCTCCTTCTGTTTCTCTTCTCGTTCTTCTGCTATTCCTTCTGCTTCTCTTTCTGGTTCTGCATCTTCAGCTTCTTCTGCTACTGATTCTGCTTCTTCTGTTTCTTCTGCTTCTCCTTCTGCTTC
>NW_012327098.1:0-1278 GCF_000151885.1 Dipodomys ordii
TCAGGACATGCGCATACGTTTTTCTCTTCCACGTGACAACACTATTAAAGAACAAAATTAGATTTTTTCGGACTCACTAGACATAACAGATCCAAATAGGTTCCTCTGCAAACATATACTTAAATGGCCAAAGATAATAGTGCAGCGAAGCTTTCCCTCCCCCTCCGCAACACGTCGGCTGGCGATCGAAACCCCGCCCTCCCCCCTCCCCGTCGTCATGGCTACGACAGAGGAAAAGCAAATGATGATAATAATGAATCATAACAACCTATATGTATGTGTATGTCAGAACTCTCACTCCCCACTGCCGGGTAGGTGAGGACTGACTGACTGAGTGAGTGACTGACCCGACCCGTGTTTTGCCCCTCCCGCCGCCCCATCCACCTTGTCGACGGCGAACACGCGCCATCTAGTGGTGGTTTTGTGAATTGCAGTTTTCTCTCATGAAATGCATGGGGGAAAAAAAAGAACAAACAAACCACGCACTGACTAACTGAGAAAACCGGCCCAGGCTGGCTGGCCCCGAGAGAGACTGCCTTCTTTTCAGACAAGGGGTGGGGTGGGGATGATGATGTGCCTCGTTGGAGTATGGGGCCCATGCATAGTCAGGCAGGCAGGCTCGGAGTGGGACCGTTGTGTGTTGGAGCGCCAGTACAGTAGCTCAAGCCCCAGGATTGACTGGCAAGTCGAGAGGAAAAGGAGGGAGGGAGTGCGGGCGGGCGGGCGGTCGGGGAGAGAATTCAAACGAGAGAGAGAGAGAGAGAGAGAGAGACAGACAGACAGACAGACAGACAGACAGACAGACAGAGACAAAGAGAGACACAGAGAGAGAAATAGAGAAACAGAAACAGAGAGACAAGAGACAGAGACGTGGTGAATTGGTCCGGCTGGACTACATACATGCTCTGTCGCGTCCGATCTTTGAGTTTCCTCAAAGATGCACGCACGCACACACACAGATACACTGAGATGCCCTCTGCCCCCTCTTCTCTCCTCTCCAATTCCCCCGCCCCCTCCCCCCTCCCCCCCCGTCAGGGACCATAAATGAGATCCCTCCCCTTCGCCTATTGCGTCAATTACAAACAAAAGGCAGCGTGAGATTCAAGCAAATTTGTTTTATTTTGTTCCGAGGGTAGGGTTGTGGATTTTGGTGCGGGGGGGGGGTCGGAGGTCGTGGTCGTGGTCGAGTAATCGCCTGCGGGGGGGGTGAAGATGGAAGGTTACGCCACCTGCATGAATGGCTCGCATTCCCCTCTGGCTGTCTGGTTGCCGCTGTGA
>NW_012327099.1:0-1278 GCF_000151885.1 Dipodomys ordii
ACAGCAGGGGACACAGAGGGACACAGCGGGACACAGCGGGGGACAGAGGGAGGACACAGAGGGACACAGCGGGGGACACAGCGAGGACACAGTGGGTGACACAGCGGGCACACAGCGGGGACACAGCGGGACACAGCAGGGACCGAGCGGGACACAACGGGACACAGTGGGACAGAGCGGGAGACACAGCGGGACACAGCGGGGGACCCAGCGAGGACACAGCGGGACAATGCAGGTGACACTGCGAGGACACAGCGGGACACAGCAGGGGACACAGCGAGGACATATTGGGATACAGCGGGGACACAGCAGGACTCAGCAGGGGACACAGCAGTACACAGCGGGACACAGCGGGGGACACAGCGGGACACAGCAGCGGACACAGCGGGACACAGCGGGGGACACATTGGGGACACAGCGGGGACACAGCGGGACTCAGCGGGGGACACAGCAGTTCACAGCGGGACACAGCGGGACACAGCGGGGGACACAGTGAGACAGAGCAGGGGACACAGCAGAGGACACAGAGGGACACAGCGGGACACAGCGAGGGACACAGGGGGAACACACCGGGACTCAGCGGGGGACACAGCGAGGACACATTGCGACACAGAGGTTACACAGTGGGGGACATAGGGGGGACACAACGGGACACAGCGCGGGACACAGCGAGGACAAAGCAAGACTCAGCAGGGTCACAGCGGGGGACACAGCAGGGACAAAGCGTGAGACACAGCAGGGGACAGAGCGGGAGACAGAGGCGGACACAGCGGGACACAGCGGGAAACAGCGGGGGACACAGCGGGGACAAAGCGTGAGACACAGCAGGACACAGCGGGGACACAGAAAGACTCAGCAGGGTCACAGCGGGACACAGCGGGACACAGCGGGACACAGCGGGACATAGCGGGGACGCAGCAGGACACAGCGGGGGACACAGGGGGTACAAAGTGGGACACAGCGGGGGACACAGCGAGGTCACAGCGGGACACAGTGGGAACAAAGCGGGACACAGCAGGGGACACAGCGGGACACAGTGGGACACAGCGGGGACACAGCAGTGACACAGCGGGGGACACAGAGGGACAGAGCAGGGGATACAGCAGGGGACACAGAGGGACACAGCGGGACACAGCGGGGGACAGATAGGGGACACAGCGGGACACAGCGGGGGATACAGCGAGGACACAGCGGGGGACACAGCGGGACACAGCGGGGGACACAGCCGGGGACAACGTGGGACACCACGGGGAACTCAGGGAGGACCCAGCGGACTGA
>NW_012327100.1:0-1278 GCF_000151885.1 Dipodomys ordii
CGCTGTGTCCCGCTGTGTCCCCCAATGTGTCCCTTTGTATCCCCAGCTGTGTCCCCCGCTGTGTCCCGCTGTGTCTACTGCTGTGTCCCTGCTGTGTCCCTCTGTTTCCCGCTGTTTCCTCGCTTTGTCCCACGATGTGTTCCGCTGTGTCCTCGCTGCGTCCCCCGATGTGTCCCTTTGTGTCCCCAGCTGTGTACCCACTGTGTCCCGCTGTGTCCCCGCTGTATCGACGCTGGGTCCCGCTGTGTCCTCGCTGTGTTCCCCGCTGTGTCCTGCTGTGTACCCCTCTGTGTACCCCTCTGTGTCCCGCTGTGTACCCCGCTGTGTCCCCCCTGAGTCTCCCGCTGTGTCCCGCTGTGTCCCCTGCTGTGTCCCGCTGTGTATTGCTGTGTCCACCGCTGAGTCCCGCTGTGTCACCGCTGTGTCCCCCCTGAGTCCCCCGCTGTGTCCCGCTGTGTTCCGCTGTGTCCCCCGCTGTGTCCCGTTGTGTCTACGGCTGTGTCCCTGCTGTGTCCCGCTGTGTCCCGCTGTGTCCCCAGCTGTGTACCCCGCTGTGTCCCGCCGTGTCCCCGCAGTATCGATGCTGTGTCCCGCTGTTTCCTCGCTGTGTCCCCCGCTGTGTCCCGCTGTGTCCCGCTGTGTACTGCTGTGTCCCCTGCTGAGCCCCGCTGTGTCCCGATGTGTCCCGCTGTGTCCCGCTCTGTAACGCTATGTCCCACGCTGTGTTCTGCTGTGTCCCGCTGTGTCCCCCAATGTGTCCCTTTGTATCCTCAGCTGTGTCCCTCGCTGTGTCCCGCTGTGTCAACTGCTGTGTCCCTGCTGTGTCCCGCTTTGTCCCGCTGTGTCCCGCTCTGTCCCGCTGTGTCCTCGCTGTGTCCCATGCTGTGTTCTGCTGTGTCCTCGCTGTGTCCCCTGATGTGTCCCTTTGTGTCCCCAGCTGTGTACCCCGCTGTGTCCTGCTGTGTACCCGCTGTATCGAAGCTGTGTCCCGCTGGGTCCCACTGGGTCCTCGCTGTGTTCCCCGTTGTGTCCCGCTCTGTACACCGCTGTGTCCCCCGCTGTGTCCTTCTGTGTCCCCCAATGTGTCCCGTTGCGTCCCGCTGTGTCCCCTGCTGTGTCCCGCTGTGTCCCCCGATGTGTCCCTGCTGTGTCCCTGCTGTGTCCTGCTGTGTACTGCTGTGTCCCCCGCTGAGTCCCGCTGTGTCCCCGCTGTGTCCCGCTGTGTCCCCCCTGTATCCCACGCTGTGTACCCATTGTGTCCCGCTGTGTCTCCCGCTA
>NW_012327101.1:0-1277 GCF_000151885.1 Dipodomys ordii
AACATGTGTCACCATGGTCTTCTTACTCCATGATTCAATTTTTGTGAGTGCTGGCATCTGAACTCACAGCCTACAAGGCCCAATGCATGAATGGGTGAATGTCAGCATGCCAGCCTGGTGCATATTGAGCCCACAAGTAGTTCCCAGCACCTGAGATCGAGCCCCAGGGTTTGAAAAATAAGAACACATTGACATGCAGATGGTAGTACACAAATAAATATAGATCTTTATAGAGTGCCAGAGATGTCTATACAATATTCAGTTATATATGCTACATTCCTACCAGTTCTTGGGTACTTATTATGCCTCCATGTAATTAATATTGTTTTCATCCTTAATGAATTATTAATTAAATCAACCACTGTCCCAAAATAATTGCGTCCATGTAATTAATAGTATTCTTTTAGTGTGCCAAAAATATTCATTAAACTCCATCGGCCTCCTAAAGTCACTCTAACCTTGACATTCATAACCTTCCATCAGTATTCCTATGACTAGGAACGAGACTTTTAGGATCTCCTGCCATTGGTAAGGGTCAGGACCGGGCTTCCCACCCAGGGCCTCTGTTGCCATGTTGGCCTATGGCTTCCCTGATAGCCCGCCAGCCTTCAGCAATGCTAGGTTACCAACACTTTTCAGCTGTGTCATTCAGACCCAGGAAGGTCACCTTGCAAAGAAAACAAATGTAAAACTTGCAGCCATATGCAAGTTGCCGAGTTTTTTTTTTAGTGTTTTTTTTTTTCCTGTCAGCCTTTGGGGCCCAGGAACCAAGGTTTGGCTGTGGGTCCAGTGGCTGCACCCTAGCCTAGAGTGATTGAAGCTGAGGCAGAGTTGCTGTGACCTGAGTTCAAGCCCTGTGCTTGACAAAATAAAAATGCATACATACATACATACATACATATATACATACATACATATATATGCATACATACACACATTAAAAATATCTAAAATATTTTTGAGGCTCCTTGGCTTGGAATTCATGCCATTTTTTTTCTGCCAGGCCTGGGATTTGAATTCAGGGTCTGGTTAAATCTGCAGCATTGTGGGAGAAGGGGAAGCCCATCATGCTGGAAGACAAGAAAGTCAGGCCTGTCTCCAGAGCCTGAATTCAAGTCCTAGCACTCGTATACATTTTAAATACATGATTTATATTTACATACACATGTTTACTGCATATTGCAGTTAGTGTAGTTATTCATTTTATTTTGTTTTATTTATTTATTATATATTTTAGTGAGTATGATTACACATATAACATTTTTACATACTAATAC
>NW_012327102.1:0-1277 GCF_000151885.1 Dipodomys ordii
ATCTGCTTCTCATTCTGCTTCTGCGTCATCTGAATCTTCTGCATCTCCTGCTTCTGCTTCTCCTGCTTCTCCTAGTTCTCGTGCTGCTTCTCCTTCTGCGTCTCAATCTGCTTCTGCTTATCCTTATGCTTCTCCTACTCCTAATCCTTCTCATTCGCCTTCTCCTTCTTGTCACTCTGCATGTCCTGGTGCATCTGCTTATGCTTATTCTACTATTTCTGTTTCTACTGCTTATGCTTCAGATTGTGCTTCTTCTGTTTCTCCTTCTGCTTCAGATTCTGCTTCTGCTTCTTCGGCTTCTCCTGTATCTTCTGCTTCTGCTTCTCCTGCTTCTTCTGCTTCTCCTGCTTCTCTTTCTGCTTCTCCTTCTGCTTCTGCTTCTCCTTCTGCTTCTGCTTCTGCTCATCCCCTTCTTCAGTTTCTTTAGCTTCAGTTTCTTCTTCTTCTGTTTCTTCTGTTTATTCTTCTTCTTCTTCTTCTTCTTCTTCTTCTTCTTCTTCTTCTTCTTCTTCTTCTTCTTCTTCTTCTTCTTCTTCTTCTTCTTCTTCTTCTTCTTCTGTTTCTTCTGATTCTACTTCTGCTTCTCCTTCTTCTCCTTCTCTTTCTGCTTCTTCTGATTCTCCTGCTTCTCCTTCTTGTTCTCCTTCTGTTTCTGCTTCTCTTTCTGCTTCTGCTTCTCCTTCTGCTGCTCCTTCTCCTTCGTCTGCTTCTCTCACTGCTTCTGCTTCTGCTTCTTTTGCTTATTCTTTTTCTTCTGCTTCAGCTTCTCCTGCTTCTGCTTCTTCTGCTTCTACTGCTTCTGCTTATATTTCTCCTTATGCTTCTCCTTCTGCTTCTCCTTCTGCTGCTTCTTCTGCTTCTGTTTCTCCTTCTGCTTCTCCTTCTGCTTCTTCTGCTTCTCCTTCTGCTTCTCCTTCTGTTTCTCCTTCTCCTTCTCGTTCTTCTGCTTTTACTTTTGCTTCTCCTTCTGCTTCTGCTGGAACTGCTACTGCTTCTGCTTCTTCTGTTTCTTCCGCTTCTCCTTCTCCTTTTGATTCTCTTTCTGCTTCTGCTTCTCCTTCAGCTTCTCATTCTGCTTCTCCAGATTCTGCTTCTTCTGCTTCTCCTGCTTCTCCTTCTGCTTCAGGTTCTGCTTCTGCTTCTTCGGATTCTTATGCTTCTGCTTCTCCTGCTTCTGCTTCTTCTGCTTCCCCTCCTTCTCTTTCTGCTTCTCCTTTTGCTTCTGCTTCATGTCCTTCTCCTGTTTCTTCTGCTTCTGCTTCTCCTGCTTCTGCTTT
>NW_012327103.1:0-1277 GCF_000151885.1 Dipodomys ordii
GTGTCCCGCTGTGTCCCCACTGAGTCCCGATGTGTACCGCTGTGTCTGCCTGTGTGTACCCCGCTGTGTACTGCTGTGTTCCCTCTGAGTCCTGCTGTGTCCTCGCTGTGTCCCCCGCAGTTTCCCGCTGTTTTCCCCGCTGTGTCACCCGCTCTGTCCTTTGATGTGTTCCCAGCTGCGTCCCGCTGTGTCCCCCGCTGTTTACCGCTGTGTTCCCCACTGTGTCCCCAGCTGTGTCCCCGGCTGTGTCCCCCGCTTTGTCCCGCTGTGTCCCGCTGTGTCCCTCTGTGTAGCCCCCTGTGTCCCCCTCTTTCTCCGGTGTTTCCCACTGTGACCCCCGCGCTGTCCTGCTGTGTCCCCGTTGTCCACCTGTGTGTCCCCTCTGTCCCCCGCTGTGTCCCCACTGTGTCCCTCTGTGTCCCGATGTGTCCCGCTGTATCGCCGCTTTGTCACTGCTGTGTCTCCCTGTGTCCCGCTGTGTCCCCCACTTTGTCCCCTGCTGTGTCCCCTCTGTGTCCCGCTGTGTCCTGCTGTGTCCTCGCTGTGTCCCCGCTGTTTCCCGCTGTGTCCTGCTGTGTCTGGCTGTGTCCCCGCTGTGTCCCACTGTGTCCCCTGCTGTGTCCCCGATGTGTCCAGCTGTGTCCCGTTTTGTCCCGCTGTGTCCCGCTGTGACCCCCGCTGTGTCCCGAAAGTGTCCCCTGCTGTGTCCCCCGCTGTGTCCCACTGTGTCCTCGATGTGTCCCCCGCTGTGCCCCATTGTGTCTCCTCCTCCTCCTCCAACAACAACAACAACAACAACTTCATGTTCTCTCTGCTAATATAAGATTAGTGGTCCTTATGAAGGATTAGACTAGATCTTAGTTTTATGTTTTTGGAAATGTTTCTTAAGTCAAAAAATCACATGTTACATATCTTTTTAATTCTTTACCCCCTTCTGTTGTAAATTTGGAGAAATAAGTGCATTGACTCCTTTTCTTTCCTGCCAGCTTTAGATTGGATATTTCCTTTCTAGCAGATGCAGTCTTCTTTTTTATTTTCTTTTGGCTTTCCTCTGAAGCTGTTTGGGTTGTAGAAGTTGAAAAATTTAACATCCCACATCATGATTGATTCTTGGGAGTAGCCAGTTCTGCTGAGAGTCTAAACATCATTTGACTGCCACTGTCTGAGACACCAAATGTGAGGGCCTCTCAGAGCTGATCTGGTTTAATGTTCACAGATCCTTTCCTGCTCGAAGATTTGACTGTGGGTGAAGGTGATGAGTTTTACCCTCTGGGCCA
>NW_012327104.1:0-1277 GCF_000151885.1 Dipodomys ordii
CCATTGAGTACAACACCCAGGACGCAACCCTGACACACAGGATATCTGGCGTGGATATAATTCACCCTCCGCCCCCCCCGCCTTCGGGCTTCCCTGGAGTCCTGCTCCTAATTATCTCTTTAATATCTCTTTATCTTCCAGCCCCTGCTTCCTGACCGGATGGTGATATCTGAAGCACTCAGCGGCAACCAGACAGCCAGAGGGGAACGCGAGCCATCCATGCAGGTGGCGTAACCGTCCATCCTCACCCCCCCCACAGGCGATTACTCGACCACGACCACGACCTCCGACCCCCCCCCCGCACCAAAATCCACAACCCTACCCTCGGAACAAAATAAAACAAATTTGCTTGAATCTCATGCTGCCTTTTGTTTGTAATTGACGCAATAGGCGAAGGGGAGGGATCTCATTTCTGGTGCCTGACGGGGGGGAGAGGGGGAGGGGGCGGGGGAATTGGAGAGGAGAGAAGAGGGGGCAGAGGGCATCTCAGTGTATCTGTGTGTGTGCGTGCGTGCATCTTTGAGGAAACTAAAAGATCGGACGCGACAGAGCACGTATGTAGTCCAGCCGGACCAATTCACCACGTCTCTGTCTCTTGTCTCTCTGTTTCTGTTTCTCTATTTCTCTCTCTGTGTCTCTCTTTGTCTCTGTCTGTCTGTCTGTCTGTCTGTCTGTCTCTCTCTCTCTCTCTCTCTCTCGTTTGAATTCTCTCTCCCGCCCGCCCGCCCGCCCGCACTCCCTCCCTCCTTTTCCTCTCGACTTGCCAGTCAATCCTGGGGCTTGAGCTACTGTACTGGCGCTCCAACACACAACGGTCCCACTCCGAGCCTGCCTGCCTGGCTGCCTGCCTATGCATGGGCCCCATACTCCAACGAGGCACATCATCATCCCCACCCCACCCCTTCTCTGAAAAGAAGGCAGTCTCTCTCGGGGCCAGCCAGCCTGGGCCGGTTTTCTCAGTCAGTCAGTGCGTGGTTTGTTTGTTCTTTTTTTCCCCCATGCATTTCATGAGAGAAAACTGCAATTCACAAACCACCGCTAGATGGCGCGCGTTCGCCGTCGAAAAGGTGGATGGGGCGGCGGGAGGGGCAAAACACGGGTCGGGTCAGTCACTCACTCATTCAGTCAGTCCTCACCTACCCGGCAGTGGGGAGTAAGAGTTCTGACATACACATACATATAGGTTGTTATGATTCATTATTATCATCATTTGCTTTTCCTCTGTCAGATAGCCATGACGACGGGGAGGGGGGAGGGCGGGGTTTCGACCGCCAACC
>NW_012327105.1:0-1277 GCF_000151885.1 Dipodomys ordii
TATCTTCAGCAGAAGCAGTAGTAGAAGCAGAAGAAGGAGAAGCAGAATCAGAAGAAATTGAAGAAGGAGAAGAAGAAGAAGCAGAAAGAGAAGCAGAAACAGAAGGAGAAGCAGAAGAAGCCGAAGAAGCAAAAGCAGAACCTAAAGCAGAAGAAGAAGCAGGAGAAGCAGAAGAAGCAGAATCTGGAGAAGAAGAAGGAGAACCAGAAGGAGAAGCAGAAGCAGAAAGAGAAGCAAAAGCAGAAGGAGAAGCAGAAGAAACAGAAGAATCAGTAGCAGAAGAAGCTGAAGATGCAGAACCAGAAAGAGAAGCAGAAGGAATAGCAGAAGAACGAGAAGGAGAAATAGAAGGAGAAGCAGAAGGAGAAGCAGGAAAAGCAGAAGAAACAGAAGCAGACGGAGAAGCAGAAGAAGGAGAAGGAGAAGCCGGAGCAGAAGAAGAAGCAGAAGGAAAAGCACAAGCAGAAGGAGATGCAGAAGGAGAAGCAGGAAATGCAGAAGACGCAGAAGCAGAAGGAGAAGAAGAAGGAGAAGAATCAGAAGCAGAAGAAGCAGAAGCAGAAATAGAAAGAGAAGCCGACGAAGAGAAACAGAACGAGAAGCAGGAGAAGCAGAAGAAGCACAAGCGGGAGAAGCAGAAGAAGAAGAAACAGAAGAAGGAGAAGGAGCAGAAGCAGAAGGAGAAGTAGAAGGAGAAGCAGAAAGAGAAGCAGGAAAAGCAGAAGAAGCAGAAGAAGGAGAAGCAGAAGGAGAAGAAACAGGAGAAGGACAAGAAGCAGAAAGAGAAGCAGTAGAAGCAGAAGAAGCAGGAAAAGCAGAAGCAGAAGAAAGAGAAGAAGAAGAAGACGAAGAAGAAGAAGAAGAAGCAGCAGCATAAGGAGAAGCATAAGGAGAAGTATAAGGAGAAGCAGTAGAAGCAGAAGAAGCAGAAGCAGGAGAAGCTGAAGCAGAAGAAAAAGAAT
Organism: Dipodomys ordii; assembly: GCF_000151885.1. NCBI lineage: Eukaryota > Metazoa > Chordata > Mammalia > Rodentia > Heteromyidae > Dipodomys > Dipodomys ordii. The sequence goes on from NW_012327105.1 coordinate 963, forward strand.
AAGCAAAAAAAGCAGAAGCAGAAGCAGTGAGAGAAGCAGAAGAAGGAGAAGGAGAAGGAGCAGCAGAAGGAGAAGCAGAAGCAGAAAGAGAAGCAGAAACAGAAGGAGGACAAGAAGGAGAAGCAGGAGAATCAGAAGAAGCAGAAAGAGAAGGAGAAGGAGGAGAAGCAGAAGTAGAATCAGAAGAAACAGAAGAAGAAGAAGCAGAAGAAACAGAAGCAAAAGAAACAGAAGAAGGAGAAGAGCAGAAGCAGAAGCAGAAGGAGAAGCAGAAGGAGAAGCAGAAAGAGAGCAGGAGAACCAGAAGAAGCAGGA
>NW_012327106.1:0-1277 GCF_000151885.1 Dipodomys ordii
AAGGAGGGAAAAACGTTGGAAAAACCGGGAAATGGGTGGCGAGAGGGAGAAAGGTTAGGGAGGCGCATTGATGCTGGCAGGAATTTATAAAAGGAAGGAAGAATCATTCTCTCCCTCCCCCCGCCCCCCGCCCCCCCGCCTTCGGGCTTCCCTGGAGTCCTGCTCCTAATTATCTCTTTAATATCTCTTTATCTTCCAGCCCCTGCTTCCTGACCGGATGGTGATATCTGAAGCACTCAGCGGCATCCAGACAGCCAGAGGGGAACGCGAGCCATTCATGCAGGTGGCGTAACCGTCCATCCTCACCCCCCCCCGCAGGCGATTACTCGACCACGACCACGACCTCCGAAACCCCCCCCCCGCACCAAAACCCACAACCCTACCCTCGGAACAAAATAAAACAAATTTGCTTGAATCTCACGCTGCCTTTTGTTTGTAATTGATGCAATAGGCGAAGGGGGAGGGATCTCATTTCTGGTGCCTGACGGGGGGGAGGGGGGAGGGGGCGGGGGAATTGGAGAGGAGAGAAGAGGGGGCAGAGGGCATCTCAGTGTATCTGTGTGTGTGCGTGCGTGCATCTTTGAGGAAACTCAAAGATCGGACGCGACAGAGCATGTATGTAGTCCAGCCGGACCAATTCACCACGTCTCTGTCTCTTGTCTCTCTGTTTCTGTTTCTCTATTTCTCTCTCTATGTCTCTCTTTGTCTCTGTCTGTCGGTCTGTCTGTCTGTCTGTCTCTCTCTCTCTCTCTCGTTTAATTCTCTCTCCCGCCCGCCCGCCCGCACTCCCTCCCTCCTTTTCCTCTCGACTTGCCAGTCATTCCTGGGGCTTGAGTTACTGTACTGGCACTCCAACACACAACGGTCCCACTCCGAGCCTGCCTGCCTGCCTGCCTGCCTATGCATGGGCCCCATACTCCAACGAGGCACATCATCATCCCCACCCCACCCCTTCTCTGAAAAGAAGGCAGTCTCTCTCGGGGCCAGCCAGCCTGGGCCGGTTTTCTCAGTCAGTCAGTGCGTGGTTTGTTTGTTCTTTTTTTTCCCCCATGCATTTCATGAGAGAAAACTGCAATTCACAAAACCACCACTAGATGGCGCGCGTTCGCCGTCTACAAGGTGGATGGGGCGGCGGGAGGGGCAAAACACGGGTCGGGTCAGTCACTCAGTCAGTCAGACCTCACCTACCCGGCAGTGGGGAGTGAGAGTTCTGACATACACATACATATAGGTTGTTATGATTCATTATTATCATCATTTGCTTTTCCTCTGTCGTA
>NW_012327108.1:0-1277 GCF_000151885.1 Dipodomys ordii
CTAAACATGCTCATAGCTAATGTTTTGAAAACTACAAGTTCATCTTTTCTTGATGTGTTTCTTAATAATAGTGAAGATGATCTGCTAAACAGAATTATCCATATTTTTATAACTGAATTAAATTATTCAACTTTATGCATTAAAATTTTACCATTCTCAAACTAGATTTTTACAAACAGCTATTATGTGAAATTGTACTTAGGAAATTGGCACTTGTCTCATTTATGAGTATTTGTATGGAACTGGTCTCTCTTGAAACAAAGCCTTCTATTTCTTTGCTTAGTGACGAGGATGTCCAAAGATTATTTTGATGACTTTTTTGTCCCATAGAACTTCTTCTTACTTCATTAGGTTTTTCTGCTCTTTTGGAATGCTTAATCTGAATTTTTTTTAGGGGGGTCCGGTCATTGGGCCTGAACTCTGGGGCTGGGCGCGGTCCCTCAGCACTACCGTTGAAGGCTAGCACTCTACCACTTGAGCCACAGAGCCAATTCTGGCTTTCTTCTTTTTGCTTATGGGAGGCTTTGCCATTTTTTTAGTTCTGTGTTGATTTCCTTTTTCAAGATTGTAAAGTTTTCATCATAGAGGTCCTTCACTTCTTTAGTTAGGTTAATTCCTAGGTATTTTATTTTCTGTGAGGCTATTACAAATGGAGTTGCTTTCCTAATTTCAGCCACACTTTTCTCATTATTGGCATACAGGAAAGCCATTGATTTTGGGGGGTTAATTTTATAACCTGCTACTTTGCCAAAGTTTTGAGTCAGCTTGAGTAATTTGGGAGTGGAGTCTATGGGATTCTTTAAATACAAGATCATGTCATCTGCAAAGAGGGAGAGTTTTATTTCTTCTTTCCCTATTTGGATCCCCTTTATGTCTGCATCTTGTCTTATTGCTGTAGCTAGGCATTCTAATACTAGATTGAAAAGGAGTGGAGAGAGTGGGCATCCTTGTCTTGTTCCTGAGTAAAGAGGAAATGGCTTTAGTTTTTCACCATTGAGTATAATGCTGGCTGTAGGTTTGTCATATACAGCCTTTATTGTATTGAGGAATGTTCCATGGATTCCTAATTTTTCCAAAACCTTCATCATGAAGGGGTGTTGGATCTTGTCGAATGCTTTTTCTGCATCTATTGAGATAATCATGTGGTTCTTATTCTTGCTCCTGTTGATGTGATGAATAATATTAATTGATTTGCGTATATTGAACCAGCTTTGCATCCCTGAAATGATCCTGTTTGATCGTGGTGTATGATTTTTTGGATGAATGTTGAAGTCGAT
>NW_012327109.1:0-1277 GCF_000151885.1 Dipodomys ordii
AGCAGAATCTGGAGACGGAGAAGGAGAAGCAGATTTTTGAAAGAGAAGCAAAAGCAGAAGGAGAAGCAGAAGAAACAGAAGAAGCAGAGGCAGTAGCAGAAGAAGCAGAAGATGCAGAAGCAGAAGGAGAAGCAGAAGGAAAAGCAGAAGAACGAGAAGGAGAAGGAGAAGGAGAAACAGAAGGAGAAGCAGAAAGAGAAGCAGAAGAAGGAGCAGGAGAAGGAAAAGCAGCAGGAGAAGCAGAAAGAGCAGCAGAAGGAGAAGCAGGAGAAGCAGAAACAGGAGAAGCAGAAGCAGAAGAAACAGGAGAAGGACAAGAAACAGAAGCAGAAGGATAAGCAGAAACAGAAGGAGAAGCAGAAAGAGAAGGAGAGGAAGCAGAAGAAGCAGAAGCAGGACAATCAGAAGCATAAGAATCTGAAGAAGCAGAAGCAGAACCTGAAGCAGAAGGAGATGCAGGAGAAGCAGAAGAAGCAGAATCTGGAGAAGCAGAATGAGAAGCAGAAGGAGAAGCAGAAGCAGAAAGAGAATGAGAATCAAAAGCAGGAGGAGAAGAAACAGAAGCAGTCGAAGCACTAGCAGTTGTAGCAGAAGCAGAAGGAAAAGGAGAAGCAGAAGGAAAGTAGAAGAACGAGAAGGAGAAGGAGAAACAGAAGGAGAAGCAGAAGGAGAATCAGAAGGAGAAGCAGAAGAAGCAGAAGGAGAAGCAGAAGGAGAAACAGAAGCAGAAGAAACAGCAGAAAGAGAAGCAGAAGCAGAAGAACATGCAGAAGGAGAAGCAGGAGAAGCAGAAGAAGCAGAAGCAGAAGGAGAAGTAGAAGAAGGAGAAGGAGAAGGAAGAACCGCAGAAGCAATAGGAGAAGCAGAAAGAGAAGCAGAAGAAGAATGAGAATCAGAAAGAGAAGCAGTAGAAGCAGAAGAAGCAGGAAAAGCAGAATCAGAAAAAAGAGAAGAAGAAGAAGACGAAGAAGAAGCATAAGGAGAAGCATAAGGAGAAGCATAAGGAGAAGTATAAGGAGAAGCAGTAGAAGCAGAAGAAGCAGAAGCAGGAGAAGCTGAAGCAGAAGAAAAAGAATAAGCAAAAGAAGCAGAAGCAGAAGCAGTGAGAGAAGCAGAAGAAGGAGAAGGAGAAGGAGCAGCAGAAGGAGAAGCAGAAGCAGAAAGAGAAGCAGAAACGGAAGGAGAACAAGAAGGAGAAGCAGGAGAATTAGAAGAAGCAGAAAGAGAAGGAGAAGAAGGAGAAGCAGAAGTAGAATCCGAAGAAACAGAAGAAGAAG